>NW_017673761.1:0-3714 GCF_001879085.1 Nicotiana attenuata
GACCTTGGATCAACAACAGTGGTGCTTGTTCCATTTGTTGAGAAGATGCTTTTACTTCCGAGGGATCTTAGATTGTTTGCGTGACTCGCTATTGCAAACCAACAAACCGACCACCTTTAATTAGCTTTTATTTCAAAACAACAAGCATGTTAAAATAAACACTGTTTCTCTTCTTCTTTTTTTTTTACTTTTTTTTTTCACTTTTTTTTTCTTTTTTTTTTCAAAATGATTCGATCGAACCTGATGTGGGTTGCCTACGTATCATGTGGAGACATGAATCAGATCTTGCGTAAATCGGGAAGATGAATAAAATAAATAAACTAACTTTTTTTTTTACTTTTTTTTTAAATATAAGAAAAAATCTAATCGTAAAAGCTCCTAATAAGAAAAATATTTTTGACCTTTGAATTCTCTATCTCTTTTTTGTTTATTTAAAATTTTCGAAGGAAACACTTCGAAAAAGAAAGAAAAGTATTTTTGGATTTTCATTTTTGGTAATTTTCGAAAGAAAGAAATATTTTTTTGGATTTCGATTTTATTTTTTTTTTAAATTTTTGGGAAAAAGACTTCTAAAGAAGGTGGAAATATTTTTGGATTTTTGAATTTGACGTCTTAAAGAAAGACTTCTAAAGAAGGAATTAAAGAAGAATATTTTTTTTGGATTTTTGAAAATTGAGGGCCGGAACCGATGAGGTTTGCCTACGTATCTCACATCCGATGAGAATCAGACCCGCGTAGTTCGTAAATGTTTCAGGAATAGGATGACCCTTTTTGAAAAATTCAGGCTTATATTGTAATAATCTTTTTGGGGTAAATACCGAGATTTTTTTTTTTTTTAAAAAAAAATTTCTCCCTTCTGGTTTTTTCTTAATTTTTAAACATGCACAAGCCGAATCAAACATAATGCACAAGTAGCACATAAGATGCATCAGGATGGTCTTGCAATTCTCGGGTACACCTGTCTAGACGGACCCAACCCCTGTGTTGAGTCCCCAAAGTCAAATGCACATGATGCAAACAAATGTTCCTACTAGGGATCCGGCATGAGGCTATGTTATTCTAGGTTTAAATCCTAGGGGGACTGTTTTAGACCTGGCTTACCCAAGCGGACAACTCGAGCCGAGGTGGGGGCAACGTACCGGGAGCACGAAAGTCTACCCGACCTAGTTGCTTGACCCAGCCTCATTCTAATTGGTATGACTTCTAACAGAAAAGTGGGCCACGCGCACGTGTGCACCATAAATTCAGAAGACTCAGAAGGGAGGCGTAAGAAGACAGTTTAATACAATTCAAATAATATCAAAGCGGTAAATAAGAGGCAATTAGCACATTAGGCCCAAAAATATAGTAATAACATCAAATTAATAAAGCTAAGTATAAATCACATTACAAGCTCGAATTCTAAACCCTGAACATCAGTTTTGGGTTATAGTCCCCAGCAGAGTCGCCAGAGCTGTCACACCTCCTTTTTACCGCCAAGGGAAATTGGGAGTTTATCCAATTTAAGTGACATTAATCGAAATGGGATTATTTAATTATTTTAGAGTCGCCACTTTACCCAAATCCCTAATTTTCTACCCTTAAGAACATGATTTAGGCCTAGAAATCTAATGGGTGTTAATGGAAATTGAAGAAAATGAGTCTAAGATTACATACCTATGAATTTGTGGTGAAGTTCTCTTTCAAAAATCGCCCAATTTGGAGTTTGGAAGAAGAAGTTATGAATTTTGGGTTAAATCCCATATGTTTTGTTACTATTTAAAAGACTGGGCAAAAACTGGTCTATGCGATCGCGAATAAGGGTATGCGATCGCACAGGGTAAGGGGGATTGGGCATCGCGATCGCGGACTAGGGCGTGCGATCGCATAGAGGAAAAAATGGTTCCCTTCCCAGGCTTGGTTTAACCTATTGCGATAGCGAAAGAAGCAATGCAATCGCATAGAACAACTGGTGACACCCCAGAATTTACTCTACGCGATTGCGGAAGAAGCTGTGCGATCGCATAGCACAAAATAGGCCCCCCTGAAATTACACTATGCGATCGCGAACATACCTATGCGATCGCATAGCACAAGGACTTGGACACCAACAACAACAGTTTCTGCAATTATCCTAAGTTCAAAAACCTTCCGACGCCTACCGAAACTCACCCGAACCCTGGGGGCTCCAAACCAGACATGTACACTACCTCAAAAACACCCTACGGATTTACTCATGCGATCAAATCGCCAAAATAACATCAACAACTATGAATTTAGCATCAAAATCATGAAATCACTTAAGAACTTCAAATTTTCTGATTTTTCTCGAATATGGTCTAATTCACGTCATTTCAAGTCCGTTCCTTACCAAATTTCACAGACTCGACTTACACCACATATAAGACCTGTACCGGGCTCCGGAACCAGAATACGGGCCCGATACCATCAAATTCTAAACACATTTCATTTTCAAAAACTCATAAATATTCCAGAAAACAATTTTCTTTAAAAATTCATTTCTCGGGCTTGGGACCTCGGAATTCGATTCCGGGCATACGCCCAAGTCCGATATTTTCTACGGACCCTCCAGGACCGTCAAATCACGGGTCCGGGTCCGTTTACCCAAAAAGTTGACCGAAGTCAACTTATATTCATTTTAAAGTCAAAATTCATCACTTTTCATAAATTTTCACATAATGGTTTTCCAGCTACTCGCTCGGACTGAGCACGCAAATCCAGGTGATGCAGAAAGAGGTTTTTAATGCCCCGGAACACAAAATTTATTTCTAAAACAAGTGATGACCCTTTAAAATAACCGTTCGTCCTCGAACGGACATAAGAAGGAAGTACCTGAGTCGGGGAAAAGATGGGGATAACGGCTCCGCATATCGGACTCGGACTCCCAGGTCGATGCCTCAGCAGGCTGACCTCTCCACTGAACACGAACAGAAGGAAAACTCTTTGATCTCAACTAGATTTTTCTCCAAGAATAGCTGAGTAAACTGCTCCCAAGTCAAAGCTGGCGATCCGGCTGGTCTAGCCAAACAATAATCTCTCCACCAAGTCTTGGCGGATCCAGATTAAGCGGAAAGTAGCAAAGTCGACCCCATTGGTCTCCACTATTCCCATTGTTTCCTGAGAACCTCATGACATCTGTCTAGATAATCCTGGGATCCTTCAGAAGATGCACCGCTGAAAGTGGCAATTGAAGGCTTGGTGAACCTGTCCAACCTCCACCAAAGCATCGGCAGACATAGCTGCTCCATCACCGGTCTGAGCTACCACACCCGGCTGAACTGCTCCAACTGGCTGAGCTGCTGGAGTCTGGAAACTGGGGAGCCCCATTCTACTCCGAAGTGCGAGTAGCAGGAGTTTGGCTCCTCCTCCAGCCTAAGAGACGACTGGTGCTACAAGAAGCAAGCCTGCCCTGGTGACACTCTCCATAAGGCCCACTAGACGGACCAGAGCATCCTGAAGTACTGGGATAGCAATGAACACCTCTGGGACCTGAGCTGGGCCCACCGAAACTGCCTGGGCCGGAACCTCCTCGTCAAATCCAACCTGAGGCTCCGCCAGTGGTGCTGCTGCTCCGGGCTGAGCTCTGCCCCTACCTCGGCCTCTAGCACGGCCTCAGCCTCACCCTCTGTCCCTCATGGGAGCTGCTGTTGGGGGCTTGGCTGCTGATCGGTGGATGAGGAAGCGCGTTGTCTTGTGCATCTTGCGAAAAGACAG
>NW_017673761.1:5302-103777 GCF_001879085.1 Nicotiana attenuata
AGTAGAAATTCAATTAGCATTGAGAAACCAAACCGCACGACAGGAAAGAATAGATGTGAAGCTTTTCCTAACTCTATAGTCGCTGGGGGATAAACACAGACGTCTCCGTACCGATTCCTCAGACTCTACTAAGCTTGTTTGTGAATTGTGAGACCTATGTAACCTAGAGCTCTGATACCAACTTGTCACGACCCAGATTTTCCACCCTCGGGAGTCGTGATGGCGCCTACTAATGAAAGCTAGGCAAGCAAACTGTTTGAACCAAATATCTTTTCCCATTTTTAATCCTTTAACGATTAGGAAACAACAAATTATAAGCAGCGGAATTTAAACAAGCGGAAGAAACGATAAAACATTTGAACAATTATCCAAAACATCTTAAGCAACATCTACCCAGAACTGGTGTCACGCTTCACAGACAGTCTAGGATTTACTACAAACAAGGCCTGAAAGATGAATAATACACTGTTTCTGAAATATATAAATGAAACAGGATAAAGGAATAGAGGGAGACGCCAGGACCGGCGGACACCTGTAGGACTACCTCGGAATCTCCTACTGGACAGAAGGCTGCCACTCAAGCTAAGGTCTGAATGCTGCTGCTCCGGGATCTGCACACAGTGCAGAGTGTAGTATCAGCACAACCGACCCCATGTGCTAGTAAGTGCCTAGCCTAACCTCGGTGAAGTAGTGACGAGGCTAGGACCAGACTAACAACAAAACCTGTGCAGTTATATTATATACAACGGAAAATAAAACAGAAATAATAATTAAAGATAGGAGGGGGGATATGCTACGGGGGAATATCATTTATCAATAGTAATTCAAGAGAAAAGCATAAAGACAATTTAGAATTCACAGCACAATAATAAAGAAATCGTAACCAACCAATAAACACCTTTTATTATCTACTGTTGCAGCGCGCAACCCGATCCAAATCGTAAAAACACTATTGCGGCGCGCAACCCAATCCATATTATTTATCACTGTTGCGGCGTGTAACCCGATCCAAACATAATATTGTTGTGGCCTGCAACCCGACCCAAATATAGTATTGTTGCGGCGTGCAACCCGATCCAAATATATTATTATTGCGGCGTGCAACCCGAACCACATATACCGTTCAACACAAATCACAAAGAGAGTCCTGGCAAGAGATCAATAAGGAAACAACACTATCCCGGCAAGGGAATCGACAGTATAAGTAAATACGTCCCGGCAAGGGAAAATCAGCTATATCCAAACTTATCCCAACATCTAACTTCCTCAACTAGAACCAATACTCAATCATAAGTAATTTCCATGAGAATAATCATAATCCTTGTTCAACACAGAGAATCAACAACTTAGGAATTCGTAGTATTTATTAAGAACACAACAATTTCAATTTAAGACTCACGGTCATGCTTGACGCCAACGTATAGATACTCGTCACCATGCCTATACGTCGTACTCAACAAGTAACACGTAGCAAATAGGACACAACTCCTAATCCCTCAAGCTAAGATTAGACCAAACACTTACCTCGAACTTCCACGGCCAACTCAAGCCTCAAACACCGCTTTTCCTTTTGAATTTGGCTCCAAATCAATTGTATCTAGACATAATCGACTTAATAACATCAATAAACACTAAACAATTCGACTCCAATGCTTAATTATAGATTTCCTATCATTCTTCCCAAAAAGTCAAAAATTGACCCCGGGCCCGCTTGGTCAAAACACGAGGTTCGGACCAAAAAACCCGATCACCCATTCACCCACGAGCCCGAATATGTAATTTATTTCGAAATCCGACCCTAAAACGAGGTCTAAATTTCATTTATACAAAAAGCCCTAACTCTACCCAAATTCCTAATTTTCTACCCTTAAGAACATGATTTAGGCCTAGAAATCTAATGGGTGTTAATGGAAATTGAAGAAAATGAGTCTAAGATTACATACCTATGAATTTGTGGTGAAGTTCTCTTTCAAAAATCGCCCAATTTGGAGTTTGGAAGAAGAAGTTATGAATTTTGGGTTAAATCCCGTATGTTCTGTTACTGTTTAAAAGACTGGACAAAAATTGGTCTATGCGATCGCGAATAAGGGTATGCGATCGCACAGGGTAAGGGGGATTGGGCATCGCGATCGCGGACTAGGGCGTGCGATCACATAGAGGAAAAAATGGTTCCCTTCGCAGGCTTGGTTTAACCCATTGCGATAGCGGAAGAAGCAATGCAATCGCATAGAACAACTGGTGACCCCCCAGAATTTACTCTACGCGATCGCGGAAGAAGCTGTACGATCGCATAGCACAAAATAGGGCCCCCTGTAATTACACTATGCAATCGCGAACATACCTATGCAATCGCATAGCACAAGGACCTGGACACCAGCAAACAACAGTTTCTGCAATTTTCCTAAGTTCAAAAACCTTCCGATGTCTATCCGAAACTCACCCTGAGCCCTCGGGGCTCCAAACCAAACATGTACACTACCTCGAAAATACCCTACGGACTTACTCGTGCAATCAAATCGCCAAAATAAAATCAACAACTATGAATTTAGCATCAAAATCATGAAATCACTTAAGAACTTCAAATTTTTCCAATTTTCTCAAATACGGTCCGATTCACGTTATTTCAAGCCCGTTCCTTACCAATTTTCACAGACTCGACTTAAACCACATATAAGACCTGTACCGGGCTCCGGACCAGAATACGGGCCCGATACCATCAAATTCTAAACACATTTCATTTTCAAAAACTCATAAATATTCCAGAAAATAATTTTCTTTAAAAATTCATTTCTCGGGCTTGGGACCTCGGAATTTGATTCCGGGCATACGCCCAAGTCCCATATTTTCCTAGGGTCCGGATCCGTTTACCCAAAATGTTGACCGAAGTCAACTTATATTCATTTTAAAGTCAAAATTCATCATTTTTCACGAATTTTCACATAATGGCTTTCCGGCTACGCACCCGGACTGCGCACGCAAATCGAGGTGATGCAGAAAGAGGTTTTTAATGCCTCGGAGCACAGAATTTATTTCTAAAACAAGTGATGACCCTACAGTCTTACTTCTGGACCAGATAATCAAACCTTGGGAGGCACAAACACACTCAACTAGACTACATTTGTTCAGATATTTCATTGAACAAAGGAGTTGATTCTGATATATGAAGAATCTGAATTTTGGTGGAATACTCGCAAATTAAGTGACCATATGATGTTATCATAGAATGAATTAGTTTTAGTTTTACTTATTATATATAGTTACCTGTAGTTACTATTAGAAATTCTTTTACAGTGTCGATATATGTTGTAATGGACAATGTACGTAAGACGAGCCAAGCAAGGCATACAAGTATAAGCTATCCCCATACGGCATATCCAACTTGACCTAGATAGATAATCGCTGTTCGTTAAAAACTATCTTTCTTTTGAAGTGCAAGATATTGTGTGGATCATCCCCTATCCAGGACGAGGATTAAGATAAACTTCACTGATTGAAGTGCTATTCGTCTGCCTCGTGTCATTGCCCACTAGCCTTTTACAATATGCAATATGCCACCATAAATAGATCGACATATATATGACAGGAATATAATTGGTGGGGCCGGGGTTATGAATGTTCACGAGCTAGGATGTCTTGTCCCCTCACCAGTAACGGATGTAGTTTTTGACAATAGATACTAACAACTGTACATATGATCAATTTATTTAGAACATTTTAAATCTTGATGTCAGAATATATACTTGTATTAATTAAATTCACACTTTCTCAAACAAAGAGATAATGAATCATGCAGTGTCAATTGATATCCACTCACTTAAAATCATCCATCTACTTTTGCTAAATTTGAGCATACACTAGACAAAATTATGCAGAGACGACAGGTATGAATTAGGACCGTTTGGATGGCATGAGATAAAAAGACTTGTGAATTTGCTCTTATCCTTTTCAAACATATTGAAAGCTTTTAGCCATTTTTAGAGGCCTCCCCGTAGACTAAGATCGAAAAAAGACCCATATATACACCATGTTTCAGAACGTTTTTGTCTTTTGCACCACATAATTCCCCCTCTCCCTGATGATAAAGAATTGAGGCATCTCTCTTTTTTGGGCGTTATGTCTTTTCATTTTCCAAAAGAGATGGTGAGTCAGTGGAGAGTTATGATTTGAAGTTTATAGCTTTTGAATTTGTCATCAATTTTATAGCTTATCTTAGTTACTGAGTTTGTAATTAAATATTTATATTTGTCTATAAATTACAAATATAAAAACTAAACAAAAGCTATTAGGTTTATTTGAATTCGTACCTAATATTCTAGATCTGCCCATGTGACGAGCCAGAGTATATCATCCCTCTTTTCCTTAATTATATGCTTTTATTGTTTAGTTTTATATACCGATAATATGAAAATATTTACACCTTAAGTAAACTTAAAACCAAAGTGTACATAAATTCGTTAAGTAATTTATTGAAATGTTGAATGTAAAAATCTTTAATCGCAATACGTACAACTTGAGCTCTCTAAGCTTTTCTATGACTTCACTTGTCCTTGGCTCAGTGTGATTAACTCAATATATACGAGTAGATACTAATTAATTGGACTATTGTTCTTAGCTTGCTATAGGTGAAATAGTATGTTCTGAGGTCTGCCAAAGAAATTCAAGCTGAGTTCCATTACTATTGAACCAACATAGATAATACATTAGATTAGGGGTTAAAGTGTACAAATAGAATCTTGTAACTTAATCTCCTTTAGTCGGTTAGTTAGTTATCAGTATATATAGATGTTAACTTCTTGAGTTAGAACAGATCTGTACATTTCTTCTTTGCAGATATATGAAAATAGTTCCACTTTGAGCTCCATCTCTCTCTCTCTCTCTCTCTCTCTCTCACTTGTCCTTCTAGAATCATCCAATTACCTGCATGTACTCTTACTCTTCTTAGCTGAATGCTTAATATGGTATCAGAGCTTTCCGGTTGAGCTCCGGCGACAGGTTTCGATCTCCGATTCAGCGTTCTTATCCATTGACACACTCAATTTCAGAGCTAGGGTTTGTTATTTTTCTCAACTCAGAGTATAATGGCGATTGAAGAAGCAATGAGTGGTGACACAGTGCTAAGTCACAATCATCCTCTGTATTTGCGACCTTCGGATTCGCCAGGTGAACATCTGATTGAATTCAAACTATTAGGCACTGAAAATTACAATTTGTGGTGTCGATCCATGAGAATTGGACTTTTTACGAAGAACAAAATCGGATTTATTGATGGTACTTGTCGCAAGGAGAATTTTGGGACAAATCTTCATGATTAATGGGAGAGGTGCAATGCCTTTGTTTTGTCGTGGATTATGAATGCAGTAACAAAAGAGTTATATAACAGTGTGGTTTATGGATCCTCTGCACACAATGTGTGGAAGGATTTGAAGGAGAGATTCGATAAAAGGAACATATCGCGGATTTACAATTTACTTCAGGAAATTGGTGCCTTAAAGCAAGGATTATCACCTGTATCAACCTATTATTCTAAGCTCAAGGATCTGTGGGATGAGTATGATGCTATGGCCCCTACTCCATCATGTCCATGTCCAGAATCAAAGGTGTTTCTAGAGCACATTCAACAACAGCGTTTGGTGCAATTTCTGAGTGGACTGAACGAGTCATTTGCCTAAGCAAAAGGCCAAATCATGCTTATGATTCCTACACCTACTATCAATGATGCCTATGGGATGGTAGTTCAGGATGAAAGTCAACGAGCAAAGACAGTGAATATTAGTGGCTTGGAGATAGGAGCAGCAGCTATGGCATACAACTCAGGACAAGGTTTTCCTGGTGGCTACAAGCAGAAAGCTTAGGTATTCTGTGATTATTACAAATTAAAAGGACATATTAAAGATGTTTGTTACAAGTTGGTAGGTTATCCACCTGACTACAAGCCAAAGAAGAAAACCTTTGGAAGAAACATGGCAGCAGCACACAATGCACATGTTGACTATTCAAAAGGACCAACAGACCAAGGAAGTTCTGGAATAACAACTACAGGGAACTTCTTCACAGAGGAGCAGTATAAACAACTACTTCAACTGCTAAATCAGAACACAACACCTGTTGAAACAGCAGCTCATGCCAAGGTCACAGGTATACCATTATCACTCATAAGCAAAGCTAAGCAGGATAGGTGGATCATAGACTCAGGTGCCACTAACCATATGGTATCTAGTTTGGATTTCTTCACTGATTTTATGGAGATACCTAAAGGAGAAGGTAGGAAAGTGCAGCTGCCAACTGGTGAAACTAGTAGGATTACGACCTAGGATCCTCTAGTATTCTCAATGGCTTACCAATTAAAAATGTCCTGTATGTGCCACAGTTTAGGTACAATTTACTGTCTGTTTCACAACTTATAAGGGACATTGGATGCTTCATTGCCTTCTTTCCTGCTTGGTGTGTCTTCCAGGACATTTGCAATAGGAAGGTGAAGGGGATTGGTAAGCTGGAGGAAGGACTCTATGTGTTGGATCTCAAGCAAAAATCAATCTCAAGTTGCCAATTGGTATTATTACTTCTGCTTTAGTAATAAATAGAATAAGTGGCTCTTTGTGGCATAAAAGATTAGGTCACATTCCTTTAGATGCTTTGAAGAGATTACCAACTTTTCACAACAAGACATTTGTTGATTGTAATGAACACTGTCCAGTATGTCCTTTAGCAAAACAAACAAGATTACCTTTTCCTATTAGCAACAGTAGATGTGATGTCTTTGGTGACCTTATACATGCGGATGTATGGGGACCCTTGAAGGTTCCAACTTTTGATGGTAAGAGATATTTCCTGACTCTTGTAGATGATTTCAGTAGGTATACATGGATCTGCCTCATGAACACAAAAGATGAATCAGTTGTGGTTTTGAGACACTTTATTTCACTACTAAGAAATAAGTTCTCCACTACTCCTAAAACACTAAGAACAGATAATGGAGGAGAGTTTTTTAACAAGAAGTTGACAACCCTATTGCAGTCTGAAGGGATAGTGCATCAAAGCACCTGCCCATACACTCCTCAACAAAATGGAATTGTTGAAGAAGGCATAGGTACATTTTGGATACTGCACGAGCCTTGAGATTCCAAGCTGGATTGCCTTTAAAATTCTGGGGTGAGTGTGTTTTAACAGCTGTTTATTTGATGAACAGAGTTCCTTCTGGAATTTTGTCTGGTAAATCACCTTTTGAGATGGTATTTCACAAGAATGTCACCCTAGATCATCTCAGGGTGTTTGGTTGCCTGGCCTATGCTGCAAATCTTAAAAGACAACACAAATTCTCACCTAGAGCAGTACCAGCTATATTTTTGGGGTACTCATTGGTGCAAAAGGGTTACAAACTCTATGATTTGCACAATAACTGCCCTTTTGTGAGTAGGGACGTTGTCTTCAAGGAAGATGTGTTTCCTTTTCTCCAATACATGAACAACCCCATGAAGGATGAACAACTTCCTATTATAACTCCAGCCTATGATTCTGACTCTGATGATCTTGTGTTGCCTCTACCTCACCATTCCATCACATCACAAGACACTTCATCATCTGACTTGGCACACCAGGATGATTCTGTTGCTGTCACTCCACCACATATTCCACTCACTGAAGATCTTCAAGGTAGTTCTACAAGTCCTGATGATCTTCCATTTCCAGATGATTTTCCAAGCAATCCTGCCCATCACACTACTGTAGTTCCATTCCCTGAGGTACTTCCTTCATCTGTTGCTGATGACTTAACAGCTGTTGGGATTATCCACTAGGCCTTCTAGGCCTCCTATATGGATGAATGATTGTGTGGTTGGCCAAAATGCTGGAAAGAGCAAGCCTTTCAATTATCCTATTGTTCTATTAGTTATCAAGCATTGAAGCCTGCCTACAGTCAATGTCTTGCAGCTTATTCAGCAGAGATTGAACCTAGTTCATTCTCAGAAGCAGCTAAGGATCCTAAATGGGTGTCAGCAATGCATCAAGAATATCAAGCCTTGGAAGACAATGACACTTGGAACATAGTTCCTTTACCTCCTGGAAGAACCCCATTGGATGTAAATGGGTGTTCAAGATCAAACATAAAGCTAACGGAGAGGTTGAAAGATATAAGGCCCGACTTGTGGTTAAGGGGTACACACAACAAGAGGGGTTGGATTATACAGATACTTTTTCACCTATAGAAAAAATGGTCACAGTCAGGACCATCACTGCCCTAGCTGCACATCATGGTTGGCTTATCTACCAAATGGATGTTCATAATGCCTTCCTTCAGGGTGATCTCTTGGAGGAAGTGTACATGACCATTCCTCCTGGTTTCTCTCATACCACTGCAAGGCAGGGGGAGCATTCATATTCTGTTTGCAGACTTCAAAGTCCTTATATGGACTCAAACAAGCTTCCAGGCAATGGAATCTTAAGCTCACAGATGCCTTGCATAAAATGGGGTTCACACAAAGTCAATATGATTACTCTCTCTTCAGTAAAAGAGAAGGTTGTAGTCAAGTGCTAGTTCTCATCTATGTAGATGACTTGTTTGTAACGATCCGACCGGTCGTTTTGAGCTCTAGCGCGCCGTTCAGCAGTTTAAGGCCATGAGCAGCTTCATTTCAAGTATTATGACTTCTACGCGTGGTCGGAATTGAATTTCGGGAAGTTCGGAGTTGATTTGGAAAGAAAATTCTCATTTCAGAAGCCTTAAGTTGAAAGAATTAGCTAAGATCGGAACTTTGAGTAAACGACCTCGGAATAAGGGTTCGAAGGTTCCAGCAGGTTCGTATGATGATTTTGGACTTGGGCGTATGTCCGGGTCGGGTTTTGGATGAGCCGGAAGCGTTTTGGCGCCTATTGTGGAAGTTAGCATTTTGGAAGAAATTTTATAAGTTTAGGTTGAAGAGCATTTCAGTGTTATCGATGTCCGTTTGGGATTCCGAGTCTGGGAGTAGCTCCGTATGGTGATTCTGGAGTTGGGAGCGCGATCGAAAGTAAATTCGGAGGTCCTTGAGTCGTTTTGGAGTCATTTGGCTAAAGACAGAAATTTGAAGGTTTTGAGAAGTTTGACCGGAAGTGGACTTTTTGATATCGGGGTCGGAATCCGATTCCGAAAGTTGGAGTAGGTCCGTAATGTCGAATATGACTTGTGTGCAAAATTTGAGGTCAATCGGACGTGATTTGATAGGTTTAAACATCGGAAGTAGAAGTTTGAAATTCTAAAGTTCATAAAGCTTGAATTGGAGGTCGATTCGTGGTTTTAGCGTTGTTTGATATGATTTGAGGCCTCGAGCAAGTCCGTAATGTATTTTGGGACTGGTTGGTATGATTGGATGGGGTCCCGGGGGCCTCGAGTGGATTCCGGATGGTTAAAGGATCAAAAATGAAATTTTGAGAAGTGTTGAAGCTGCTGCTTCTGTCATAACCGCACCTGCGGTTGGTGGACCGCAGGTGCGAGACCGCAGATGCGGTCCTTGTAACGCAGAAGCGGCCCAGGGCAGGCCAGGTCAGGAACCGCAGATGCGGCTCCGCAGATGCGGCCTGGAGACCGCAGATGCGGTCCCAGCTCTTTGGCCCATTTTCGCAGATGCGGTCCATTTCTCGCAGATGCGGGATTGCAGATGCGGTCCCCTGACCGCAGATGCGGAAATGCTGGAGGCCGTGAGGTTCTTTTAAATCGGGGGTTGGGTTCATTTCAACCCCATTTTCTTCCATTGGAGCCGATTTGGAGCAACTTTGGGGTGCCATTTTCACCACCAAGCATGAGGTAAGTAATTTATGTTAGTTTTAAGTTAAATACATGATTATATACGGATTTGGACATGGAAATTTGTAGAAATTTGGGGTTTTGGTAGAAAGACCTTGAAATTTATATTCTTGGGATTTGACCACGATTTTGGGTATGGAATTTAGAGAAAATTATATATTTGAGTTCGTGAGGCTATGGGTAAACTTAATCTTCAAAAAATTTTCGGAATCCGGGCACGTGGGCCCGAGGGCATTTTTGTCATCCTTTCGATCGGGGTTAGGAATTGTTATAAATTGGATTAATACGAGTAGTTTATCGTATATTAATGAATTTGCATAATCATTGGCTAGTTTTGGGAGTATTTAGCATCGATTCAAGTCTTCGGAAGGGCGTGGAATGCCGGTTATGGATCTTCGGAACGAGGTGAGTCTCCTTTCTAACATTTGTAAGAGGGAATTGTCCCCATAGGTGAGTTAATTGGTTATGTGCTCCTATTTGTGGGGGCTACGTACGCACGAGGTGACGAGAGTCCGTGCATAGCTACTATTATGTTATTGTCCGGGTAGTCTAGGACCCAAAAGCATGTTGTACTTGGAATAATTGTAATGTTGGTTATAGTTGAATTGCTTAAATCCTGTCGAATTGGTAAGTGAATTTCTAAAAGGATTAAACTTCATTTTTCTTAAACCATTAAAAGAGAATTTGGTTTTATTTGGATAAATGTTCCCCGATAAACTCTTAATTTGCTGTTTGAACATGTATTTCTGTGTGTTCCTGCATCGCATGTATGATACGCGAGCAGGGTGATTGTTTATTTAAATTTGACCGCGTCGCATGGGTGATTCGCGAGCGGGGTAATAGATGTATCTATGGTTCGCGCCGTTCGACCCTCGGCAGTGCACATTTTACATTTATGTTGGATCGGACCGTACGACCTCGGCATGAGTTGCACATGCTTATATTACTTGCCTTGATATTTATTGATATTGGTAGCTGCTCTCCCGACTTGAGTCAATTGTTAATTAAAGGATTATGAATCCGGAGGCTTTTTATAAAAAAGGAACTTTTACCTGTCTAGTAATTCATTCGAATCTACTGCTGTCCTTAATAAATTCATGAGATCAACGCTTTAATAATATTATTATTTGACCATTAGTAAGTGCCGAAGTTGCCATCTCGTCTCTACTTCTTCGAGATTAGGCGAGATACTTACTGAGTACACGTTGTTTTTGTACTCATGCTACACTTCTGTGCATTTTTTTGTTGCACAGGCACATGCATCTCTAGTGGCCTAGTGGACGTAGCAGCAAGGTTGACATGGAGACTAGGTGAGCTGTATTTCCTCGAAGCGACCCGCAGCTAGTATAGTCTCTCTCAGGATTCAATTTATTTTCTGTCCAAATTGTATTCCGGACAGCTGTTGTACTTTATTCGATTTTTCTTAGAAATTTGCTCACGCACTTGTGACACCGGGTTCTGGGGATGTCTATGGGTTTATTCAGGATTTTAAAAGTTGTTAAATGTTTTATTTCTTATTCAGTGGAATTTACTACGTATAGTTTAAGCGTATAAAAGAAGAGATTTCGGAAATATTTAAAACGAGAATTTAATTAGGTAATTTGGTTGGCTTGCCTGACAGCGGTGTCCGGCGCCATCACGACCCTTAGTGGATTTTGGGTCGTGACATTGTTAGTCATTGGTAGTGATGTTAAGTTGATTGATAAAACTAGAGCAGATTTACAGAAATTCTTCAAAATGAAAGACCCGGGGGAGCTGAAGTTCTTCCTTGGGATTGAATTTGCAAGATCCTCTAAAGGCATATATATGAGCCAAAGAAAATATGCTTTAGAGTTGATAGCTGAACTTGGTCTAGCAGGATAAAAAACAGCTAGTACCCCTCTAGAAGTCAATCAGAAGTTAACTACTGTGGAGTTTGACAAAGCAATAACACCTGCTGCTGATAATGATCCTGTTTTAAGAGATGCAAGTGTGTATCAAAGGCTTGTTGGCAGACTGCTATACCTGACAATGACTCGACCAGATATCTCTTATGCTGTACAAACACTTAGTCAATTCATGCATGCTCCTAAACAATCACATCTAGATGCTGCCACCAGAGTGGTGAGGTATATTAAGACTGCTCCAGGCCAAGGTCTGTTATTACCAGCAGAAGGAGATGGACAACTATTAGCATATTGTGATGTAGATTGGGGTGCATGCTTGCACACAAGAAGGTCTGTTACGGGCTATCTAGTATTCTATGGTGATGCCTTGATTTCTTGGAAGTCGAAGAAACAAGAAACTGTTGCAAGAAGCTCAGCAGAAGCAGAATTTCGAAGCATGACTTCAGCAGTGGCAGAGATAGTGTGGCTGACAGGCTTGTTCAATGAACTGAGCTTTGAGATTAAGAGGCCAGTCACCTTGATGTGTGATAGTAAGGCAGCAATACAAATTGCAGCCAATCCTATATTCCATGAGCGTACAAAACACATAGACATCGATTGTCATTTTATTAGAGAAAAGGTGAAAGCTAGATCTATCAAAACTATGCATGTCAACACTAAGGAGCAGGTTGCAGACATTCTAACTAAAGGGCTGGGCAGAACTCAACATGATCATCTACTTGGAAAGCTAGGAGTGAAGAATCTTTTTCTCCCCTCTAGCTTGAGGAGGAGTATTGAATCAACATAGATAATACACTAGTTTAGGGGTTAAAGTTACATTAGTTTAGGGGTTAAAGTGTACAAATAGAATCTTGTAACTTAATCTCCTTTAGTCGGTTAGTTAGTTATCAGTATATATAGATGTTAGCTTCTTGAGTTAGAACAGATCTGTATATTTCTTCTTTGCAGATATATGAAAATGGCTCCATTTTGAGCTCCATCTCTCTCTCACTTGTCCTTCTAGAATCATCCAATTACCTGCATGTACTCTTACTCTTCTTAGCTGAATGCTCAATAATTACCACATAGCTTAGCAGATAGATTACTTAATTCTCTACATAATTAATAAGGCATAAATTTTCCAATATCATGGTGGTTTCGATATTACTAACTTGTATAATTTTCCACGAAGGAGTCCTTGAATAATAGGAGTTAAGATGAGCACTCCATAACGTATGCCCAAGAAAAATCAAAGGATTGGAAGAAGTGGCGAAATGAGGATTTTATATAAGGGATTCGAAAGTAGCAATCTTTGAATCCCTTTTGTCACTCACTAGATTTTTTTTATCTGAGTGAAATTCAACAACTTATATATATATATATAACAAAGAAATTCATTTTTCCCCTATTTGCATATATAGTTTTTGAAGTATCTCCTTCCTTCAACGTGACCTAGACCTAGCTCAGCCACTGATGTAAAGTAGGCCACACTAGAACAGATATATTACGCATAATGAAATATAATCCATTCGTGAATTATAGGATTTAAGGAATTATATATGGTCCGGGTAAAAAAATGTACCCTATCAGTTGAAATTTAACCCATGCATTATATCAAATTATCGCTTTTTCTAGGGTATCATATCAAAACTTAAACATTACTCTAGCTCTTGTTCTTCTAGCTACCGCGAATAGGCAATCGTGGCCAAAATTACTGCTGCATGCATATGCAACATCTGTGAGTATGAGTAGTCTTATTTGCAAATTTTGCAGAACAGGCTGTCATTATTAAGCACTAAATTAAAGTCTTGCAACATATATATTTCTTGTATTCCAATTCAAAAGAACGAACACATGTTTCAACTTTCAACCATTTGGACGTGTTAACCCGATTGAAATTTTAGCCATATAAGATACAGACAGGAAACACGCAAATAAAGTGTGAATATTGCTAAAATCATGTAAAATCACAGGCAATATATGACTGCCCAGTGCTGAGGTACACAGTACAGAGAAATTTATGGTCCTGGAGAATGCAAAGTGTAATAATGTAACTTGTTAGAAATATATATATATATGCAGTAGCTAATGATGAAATAGCTGCTGTTGGTGATGGAGCATGCATCTGATCAGATTAAGGGAGAAAAGAAGGAAAAATGGCACTGTACCGCTGCAAAAATAATAGTCGAAAAAATATATAAAATTGGTATATTTTTTGTATATATAAATATATTCTGTTACAAAAATTGTACAAGTTTTATATGCTTTTTTGGCTACCAAATATAAATAGTTTCTGGTGCAGGCTAAAAGTGATAATACCCCGAGAAAGAATCATTAACTTGTATATCAGGGACACAACATAAAACTGTATCTAGTATATATTATGAGTAGCCGTGGCAAAATTAACCTATCTTTTTGTAAGTTGCTCAGAACGTCTAAATTTAAATGGATATGATTATAACTCATTTGTTTACTTGATTCAATGGATTGAATTAAAAACATGAGAGGTTAAAATACAACTCTAACCTGACATACAAAATCAAATTTGAAGATTGAAAATCATGTAAATTAGAACTTAAACTAGCTAATAAATTAAGAAAATTATAGTAGCTTTCACAATCTTTTTTAATAAGCAAAACAAAAAAGGAGGGTACATTGAGCCATGTTGGGCGGCTTGAATTGTGAGCCATTATTTGACCAAACTCATTTTGATCTAAACAAACTTTGGCAAGCTGGTTCATTATCGTTTCTTGATCTGATACGTCATGACCTGTTCAAGTTTGATGCGACCCGCTTATTTGTTACCTCAAATTGTATTATTAAGTTATTAAAATATAATCTAATAAATGGAACTTATTATTAGTAAAATAAAATATAGCACACGTAAAAAATTTACATTATCAATATATTATATAGTACTTCTCCGTTCCATGAACTTATTTCCTTTTTGATCCGTTAAAAAAAGAATGGTCGTTTTCTAAATTAAGCAACAATTTAGCTTAAGCTTCCAATTCTAAGAAACTTTTATAACCACACAAATACTTTGGACCCTTTTTTGACTTGTTCAGAACCACAAATTTCAAAAGTCTTCATTTTTTCTTAAACTCTCAAATAGGTTCACATAAATTAACGGAGGGAGTAAATCAAATGTTGGGAATTTGGCTAAGCCAAGGCCGTATCCTAGTGTCGGACACTTGGCATACAAGAGCCCTAACAAAGTCAAGTTTGAAAGAAAGGAAGAAATGACAGCTCAATTATATGTACATTCGACTTTCAAAGGTACAAAACAAGTCTTTACTAAATCTATCTTATGTTTCTCTCTTTCCTCTACCAGCCCCAACACTCAAACCTGTAACACCTTCATTATGGACATTTGCCTCGTCATTTTCGTGTTTCAAACTTTATCTTTGGACATTGAAAAGAAAAAAGATTTATCTTTGGTACCCTGCTTGTATTTGGCAAAATAGTAAAAACGTTCTTTTATAATCTTCCTGTAAATGGCAAAAAATAGACTCTACTTTTGTGTTGTCCAACGACCAAGGTCAGTACTATTCTATTGATTGCCATGAAATGAATTTATGAATCTGGTTAAATATAATTTTCGGAATGAACTTATGAATCTAAATTCTAATTTGACAACACCACTGGGAGAACACATAAAATTTTAAATGGAATCATAACAGTTTCTATGACACCACTACATGTTTTGACAATTAAAATGCAGTGTCTTACTTTTACATAAGACTATAGAATAGTCTAGAATGCAAAAAATTATTTTTCTGAAAAGAATAATTATGTTTTACAAAAAAAAAACACGTTTAAGAAAAGCTATCCTGTCACAACTGTGATCAAAACACGAAATGTGAAGAACAATTCTTCGGTGGGTTTGGGAGGCAAAACCAAATTTGAAGTCGAACATTTAATGGTATAGCTTAGCGGTCAATAAATTAAATTTAGAATTATAAAGGTTTAGGTTCAAATCCTTACAAAAATACTCGATCATCAGTCTAAATCTTAGTGAATAAATTTATTCATATCCCAGTCAAATCAATCGAGATACGTACAAAATAATTAGGGGACACTTTTATAAAAAATAAAAACAAATCAGAAGTCATATTTACCGTGGCTCCTCAAATACGCATAATTCTACTTGCGATTTTTAAAAAAGCCATGTGATCACACTGAACAGTATTTGCCGGCTGGTCAACCGAGGTCTCTGTGACAAAAGACTCTGACTGATAGTAGTCCAAAAAGTCATGGCAGCACTATGTTTCCTAGCTATCAAATGAGACGAAAAAGGAAAGTCACTACTCACTACTGAAAATGAGCGTTAGATTAAAAGAGTTGGTTATTAGATTATTGAGTCATGTTAAAGATTTTTTATCTTATTAGTTTATCCACATGCGAATTGCATGTGTATACCGAATCATGTAATACACGGTTTTATAAAATAATATCAATATTATCGAAACAAATTTTTTGTAAAGATTTACGCATGAAAAAATAAAGCGTAATTAGTTTATGTGATCATTGATCAATGTGGATCATCGTTAAGTAACTTATTTGCCGAGGTTAAGATTATGGAATAACATCTCAACACAAAAAGATGAAGAATCAAAGTTTAATTGGATACTCATATTTTTATTTTATTTTTTATTTTTTATTTTATGAGGTATAAATATATAATAAAGTGTATCTCATTGACGTTGTTTAACAACTATCTAAATATATATTCTTTCTCAAGCAACACATGACAAAATAAGCACCAATAATCAAGAGCTCTTTAATTAACTAAGATAAACACATACTTAAACAAGAAGATAATTAAAGGGCTTAATTATAACAAAACATATCAAGAATTCATTCTACAAAAGGTTCCATCAAAACCCTAGAGGAGAAAATTAGCTACTCATAATAGTTCGTATAAAATACAATACTAAAATTTATTGTAACGACCTGGCCGGTCGTTTTGTGTATTTGAGCTCTGTTTCTCCTTTTGAAGCTTCCCGTATGTGTAATGTGGTTTTATAACTTGCGAGGATGGTTAATTTAATTTCGGGGGAGTTTTGGAATGATTTGGATGATTTGGTTCTTGGTTTAGAAGCTTAAGTTGGAAATATTGATCGAGATTTGACTTTTGTGCAAATGACCTTGGAACGGTGTTTTGATGGCTCCAATAGGTTCGTATAGTGATTTTGGACTTAATCGTATGCCCGGATGTGATAACCTGATAGGTCATTTTGAGTACTAACCTTTATTTTGGTATTCCGAGACCTCTATTAGTTCCATTTGATATTTCTGGATTGGCATGAATGGTCCGTATTATTCCGAAAGGTTTTAACGTAAAAATTTGAAGAAAAAGTGATTTTAAGCTTAAAATGGGACTTGAGTTGACCACAGTCAACATTCTTGGTAAACGATCTCGGATCAGTGTTTTGACGATTTCGGTAGGTTCGTATGATATTTTTGGACTTGTACGCATTTTGGTTGGGGTCTAGAGTGATCCGAGCGCATTTCGGCGCGTTATGTGAAAAATGGTGAAAATGAGTTTTGATGATCGATTCTTGTTAATTGATGTTATTTTGATGAATTGAGGTGGCGAGCAAGTTTATATGATGTTATTACACTTGTGTGCATGTCAGGTTTGGAGCCCGAGGGGCTCAGGTGAGTTTCAGATGCGTTACGGATGAGTTTGGGCACTTATGCAACTGGTGGTGCATTACCTGTTGCACGTGTCTGATACAGATCTCGTAATTGCGAGGTTTGGCTCGCATTGCGAGCCTCGCTTTTGCGAAAAAGAGTTCGCATTTGCGAGCAGGGGCCTGGGCTGGGTGACCTCGCATTTGCAAAGTTTGGGCAGCCGTTTTTGCGAACATTCAGGTCGCATTTGCGACCACTGGTAGCTATTGTCATCTTCGCATTTACGAAAAATTTGGGCACATTTGCGATGGGGGACCTTTCACATTTGCAAACAAAATGTTGCATTTGAGACTTCTGCTCACCTGATGCACTGATCGCATCTTGGATCCGTATTTCGCATTTGCAGTGTTCATAATTGTGAACAAGAGTTTGCTATTACGATACCTACAACTAGGTAAAAGAGGGGGAAAATGAGACTTAGCTCATTTTACACCATTTCTCAACCCTAAACGCTCTAGAGGTGATTTTCTTGAGAGCTTTTCTTCCTAAAATCATTGGTAAGTAACTCTAATTCACTTTCTTTTAATCCCTCATTACTTTTCATGAATTTTTTTTACATCAAATCTAGGATTTTCATGATAAACACTAAAGATTTGGGTAGAATATAGGGATTTTACAAAATTAAGATTTAGACCTCAAATTGGGGCCAGATTTTGAAACAAATCACATAATCAGGCTCGGAGGTGAATGGGTAATCAGATTTTGGTCCGAATTTAGGATTTTGACCAAGTAGGCCCAGGGTTAACTTTTGTTGACTTTTTTTTTCATATTCATCAAAGATTGAACCTTTTTCTTTCGTGGGTAGTTTCTAAAGCTGATTTTGAATTGTCTGATCGATAATTGACTAGATTCAGTTAGTTTGGAGGCTTGATCGAAAGGCAAGACTGTGTGGTTGATTTATTTGGTTGCGGAGTGAGGTAAGTATCGTATCTATCTTTAACTTGAAGGAATTAGAACTTGTTGGTCTATTTGTTATGTGAATTATGTGGGGAAATAACGTATATGCGAGGTGATGAGTGTATATGCGCCGTCATGGGTTAAAGCATGCGGGATTGGGCTATTTACTTCCATGTCTTCATTATTTCCATGTTATCTCTTGCTTTTAGTAGCTACATGTTCTTACTTGCTATCCATGCTTTACTTGTTACTTGATTGTTACTTGTTTCGATTTGTACATTTTTCACCCAATATTTTCTTACCTGCTACATGCTTCTAATTGCATTAATTGTAGTTTCATGTTTTACTTGTTGTTATTGTCCTTATATTACTTGAAGCACTTTATTATGTCATTTCGTTTATGTGAGCCATTTATCTATTCGGTATTGATGTTTTTCCAAATTTTGGGATAACAAAGTATTGGCTTTTCTCCATTTGTACTAATAGTTCCTTATTGTTCCGCATATTCATTCTCATTTGTGTCGATATTTTATATATAATGGTATTGAGTTTTTTATGTTAATAAATTGATATTGGGGGATCGGATTGCGCGCCACAACGGTATAGAAATGAATTTATATTGAGGGATCGGGTTGCACCGCAACATAAAATGATATGATGTGTGTCACACCTCCTTTTTACCACCCGAGAGGGTATAAGGGAGTTTTTTCACTTTAAGTGACATTATCCGATATTAGATTATTTATTTAATCAGAGTCGCCACTTGGGATAGTTTATTTGGTGTCCCAAGTGACCGTTTTATTTTAAATCCCAAATCGAGGAAATTCGACTTTCAATTTTGAAGTCTGCGAACCAGAAATTCTAAGTAAGGAATTCTGTTAATCCGGGAGAAGGTGTTAGGCATTCCCGGGTTCCATGGTTCTAGCACGGTCGCTTAAACTATTAAAATTGGCCTATTATCCGATTTATTATATGTTTAAAATCTATTGTGCATTTTTACTTATTAACCGCTTTTAATTATTTTAAGACGCTTTTAGGAAGATTCAGCGTTATTTAAAACATGCCTTGAACCACGCCACATGAAATGCACCCGCGGTTCGCGACACGTTCTATTTAACGTTGTTAAGAATTAGAATTGGGTCACATGAAATGCACACCCGAAATTAGTCATTAAAGAAAATTAATTTAAAGAACGCGCCTAAAGCAACTACGAAAGTTCAAATAAATAACAAAGTTTGCGAGGGCCATGAAAAATTCAATTGATGGCGCACCCCGATTTTAAAGAGTTGGTGACAATTATATGAGGGCCATGGGTTATTTACTGGAAATGGCACATCTCAAGTTATTCTTAAAGGTTTCTTGATCTAATCTTTGAGGGCCATAACTCATTGGTTTTGGTAACATGGCACACCCCAATCTAATTTAAAAGAGTCTAATTAATTAAAGAAGACTAAGGGAATTCGAATTTATTCTAAACTAATGTTCAAACTAACTTAATAATTATTGGGCTTGCGTTAGAAGAAAACAAGTGTTAGGTTATTTGAAGGGCCTAGGCTGGCAGCATGCCCAATTTTCTCTTGAAAGCTTACATATCAAAACACAAGGGGGACTGGACTCACATGAAGTCCAGAACGCATAAATAAACATCGAAGGGGCATTTGACACAACTGGGCCAACGCCAAAGGCCCAGTTACATGATTCAGCACAATTAATTGAGGCAAAGTACATTTCTTCATGAAAATCTTGAGATTAAAACAAATACTGACAGTTCTTGCAAGTTTAAACAGATGCAAATCATATTTTTGATGCCAAATCACATTCTATAATGAAGATACAACCTCTAATATTATAATAGCTCATATACAAATTGTTTCATCATTTAACATAACAGAATTCGAATTTCAACCAAAACACTAACATGATTTCAGAAAGAATTCGTCTACTAGCATGGATTTGAACCTGTCCAACTCCAGATCTAAAAAAAATGAATGCTTACTGATTTCATACCAAACATGTCAAATATTCAGCTGTCCAAACTCAATTGACAGCCTCACAACCATAGTTTAGCACAGTCCAAGATAGAACACTATACAAGTTCAGGTTTAAACATTCGAAGTCTGAATCCTACTAAGAAATAGGGTGTTGAAGCTATTATTTAATTACAACTACAAATATTGACTCTCAAACTAATTAGTACAAGTAATGTCAAACTGAAGAAGACAAAATCTGGAAGGAAATCTCATTTTTATTTAGCATATTGAAGCTCCAACTTCATATGACACTTTCAAAGTTCGAAACATACCTGAAACAAACAAAAAATAGCCAGTAATTCAGCAAGGAGCTAGCAATCAAACAACAGATCTTAACACAGCAACCAACAGCAGCTCACAGTCAGCTTTTACACCATTTTGAACCCAGATTAACACATTTCTTCCGAGTTTTCAGAAAAATCTAACTAACAATGGGAGTCAAAGAGCAAAAACCAAGCAAGTTTCAAGCAATTTTTAGTATTTTTCAGAGTCTAAAATGCTCAGCCGTTTCTAAGTTTTTCAGCATATCAATCTCTGAAATCTGCCTTCACAAAGAAGGAAACAGGCTTCTTATAGAGAGCCTTTAGGGCAGCAGAAATGATTTCATGTTTTACCAATTACCTCTTCCCAAATTTTTATTTTATTATTTCAAACCCCAAAAGTAAAGTCTGCTTGCTAAAACAAACCCAACCCCACCTTCCTAGAAATTTCCCCAAGCAGTTAAGAAAGATTTCCCTTGCCCAATTTCCTAAACTACCCTTTAAACCTCTATTATTTACCCTCCAATTACTGACCCGGGTCAAATTAAACCAAGACCCAAACAAACAAGTATCTTAACTAGGTCAGTGATGACCATAGTTAATATGAGAACTCGAACAATCAGAAATGATTAAACAAGACCACAGAAAAAGAATCAAATCCAAAAAATAGAAAACAAATCAAAAAATTCAGATTTTAGGCTTGAACTTATTTTAACTATCAACTTAAAATGAACTCGACTACTAAAGAAAACGACCCAAAACAAAGAAGAAAATAAAAATAAATAAACAAAAGCAGAAAATACTACAATGCATGAAATCAGTAAGAAAAGGGAGGGGAAATACCAAACTGCCGGAATGTCTTGACAACATGAAACACATCGACGGGAATGAACATTTGACCGGAATCTGATGAATTCGTCGAAATCCGGCATCCTCGGAATGAACTAAAACCAATGCTAATTAATTGCTCTCGTTAAGAGCAATCGACTAGCGTAGATTGTAGGTCAACGCGAGTCTGGACTTGCGCGGAATCAGAAGAAGAGAGAAAATTGGGGCTTGAACTTTTTGGATTTGGAATTGGGGAAATTTTGTTGGGATTTTTGGGAAATAGGTGTAGGTATAGGATTTGGGAAGGCCTGGGGGTCACCTGATATGAATTTGGGTAGGCTAGGGTTCGAGGGTCCGAACTTCCATCTCAGATTCGAAGGGTTCTATGATGATTTGAAGGAGATGGGTGGTGAATTTGGTATGAGGGGACGAAGGGGATTCTATGGTATAAATTTGGTGAGGATTGGAGGTCAACCGCCGCCGCTGGCGATTTCCGGTGGGCAGCGGACGGTGGTGAGAGAAGGGGTGTGAGGGAGAAGATGAAACACAGGTCCTAGGTTAATTTAGGGCTTTCGGACAGTTTTATGTAATTAGGATGAAGCCCCGATGGCCGTTAGTTGAAAGAAAATGAAGGGCCCAGATTGGTTTTAAACTTCGAACTCAAAACGACGTAGTTTCGTTCCCATACTACGTCGTTTCAAGGGTCTTGGGGCTGAAGGCTTGGACCGGGTGTGGGACTGGGTTTTGGGCCTGATCTGAACGGGTTTTGGGGAAATTAGTTGGGTTGTGCCAAATTGGCCCAAGAATCAACAGCCTTCTTTTGATTATTTTTTCTTTTCTTTTCAATTTCCAATTTCCCTTTTTCTTTTCAAATTAATTTAATACCTAAATTAACTCTTAAACTAAATTAACTTACCAAATTAAGCTAATTACTCATCATAGTATTTACAAAAAAAAATTAATTAACTCCTAAATTAAAAGAAGAACTACAAAATTTAAAATTAAAAGGTTAAAAATGAAAAGTGAGTTATTTTTTGTGATTTTTTATTTTTATAAAACAACTAATTTACTAATTAACCTAAAAAATGTAAAAATAAATCCTAAATGCAAATGCAGAGTATTTTTATATTTTTCATGATTTAAATAAAAATTAAACATGCACAGAAAAATGTAAATGATTAAGAAAATTCTACAAAAATTCCTAAAATGGAAAATAATTAAAAGAAAAAATCTATTTCCTCGGAATTTTGTAGGAGTATTTCGTATAGGGCAAAAATCACATGCTCACAATGTGATTGGGATCGGGTTTCACACCGAAACAAATATTGTGTTGAAAGTTGGGATTGGGTTGCACGCCGCAACAGATTTGATGTGTTGTAGTTGTTTGTGGCTCTAGAGTTTATTCTCGGTATTGTGATATGAGATTTGAGATTATGTTATTCTGGAGCCCTCCAGTAATTGACTTTCGAGTCCGTTTATATGAGTTTTCCATTTTATCTATATTTCTATATTCTGTTATTATTATTTGTATAGGTTTATTATGAGTGTCTTTGTCATAGCATCATCACTAATTCGTTGATGTTAGGCTCTATACTTACAAAGTACATGGGGTCGGTTGCACTCATACTACACTTTTGCACTTTTTGTGCAGATATCAGTGTTGGTCCCAGTGGCATGTAGAGGAATTCTTTCCCGGATCTACTTACAACGGGAGACTTGTGGTAGAGTTGCTGGCATTTGCGGTCCCTGAAGTCCCATTCTATTTTGTCTTTAATGTTTATCTTATTTCAAATAGTTGTATTTCATTCAGGCTTTTTTTGTAAAACTCTAGTATGCTCATATATTCGTGACTTCAGATTTCTGGGATATATTTAGACTGCGTTACATTGTATTTATCACATCTAATTCATTTTATTTCTGTTTCATATTATTAAGGTTCTGCTTTAAAATTGCTAAAATGGTTAAATAATTTCCTAATGTTGTCTTGCCTAGCAAGCGGATGTCAGGTGCCATCACGACCCCATGACTGAAATTTTGGGTCGTGAAACCGCAATTGAATTCAGAGGTTCCAAGCTTGGTTTGACTTGTTTTATCGAAAGGTTGCAATTTGAAGGTTTTGAAATTCATTAAGTTTGACCGTAGGTTGACTTTATGGCTATCGGTTTCGGATTTTGGTTTTGGAACTTGAAATAGGTTTGTCTTGTCATTTGGATCTTGTCTGCAAAATTTGGTGTTATTCCGAGTTGATTTGATAGGAATCGGACGCTTAGTTGTGATTCTACCGATTCTTGAGTCCATTGTGAAATTTTATGTGTTTTGATGCTCGATTCATGGTTCCGGATGTTATTTTGGTATTTTTATCGCGAGAGCGAGCTCGTATAATATTTTTAAACTTGTGTTGATATTTGGCATGGAGCCCCGAGGGCTCGGGCAAGTTTCGAACGTGTTTCAGATTGGTCTGAACTTTTTCTAGGTTGTTGGTGTGCTGGCGCTGCAGTTATCGCAATCGCGAAGTCAGTTTCATAGTTACGACTTTCCTTGGGCTTGTCAAGTGCCGTATTTGTGATGGAATATCCTTATTTGCGAGGGTTCGCAATTGCGAACCCCAGGCCGTTTTTGCGACTTTTGCACCTGAACAAAAAGGATGAAATATGGGACTTAGCTTCATTTATCATATTGTAGACCCTAGATTCGGTAAGGCGATTTTGAGGAGGAATTGTCACATACAATTATTAGGTAAGTGATTTGGAACCAATTTCAATTATATTATATGATTATTTATGAGATTTAACCTCTAATCCATGGAATTTGAAGCGAATCTTGGGGGGACTTAGTCTGTGCTTTGAAAAATGAAAATTCGAAATTTGAGAGACGAATTAAACTCGGATTTGAAAAAAGAACATATATATGGACTCATGAGGTTATGGATAGTCAAGATCTACCCTTGGACTCGGGGTTTTGACCGGACGGGTTCGGAGTTGAATTTTGGGGAATTGTGTAAATAACTTAATTTTATTAATTGAAATTGGTTTCTCTTGCATTGTTTGATGATATTAAGTTATTTTTTGTTAGATTTGAGCTGTGCAGAGGCGAATTTTAAAGGAGAAGCCATTTTTGAGTGTTGATTTGGCCTAGTTGAGGTAAGTATCTGTTGACGCCCCCTTTTTCTCGCAAAATCGGGTTTACGACATTTGAGAAGACAGCTCTATTCCCGTGCGGGAATTGGGTTTTTGGAATTGAAGAGTCGCCACCTAATGATTAAGTGCATTAGGACACTGAGAGTTTGAATTTTTGAAAACCAGAGTTCGGGTAAGGGCTAGAAATTATCTCGAGGGGAAGGTGTTAGGCACCCCTCAAGATCCACTAGTATGGTTCCCGGCCATGCTATGTTGTGACTTTAATGCAAATAAGTATACAAATAACTTCACACATAAGGGTTACAAATAGATACGTAACAAGCATGTTGGAATCAAGGTCTAGATGATCTACAATTTGTTTGAGGGAGGGTCTAAATGCAGAAAATTAATCAAGACATTGAATATACAAAGAAGAAAAATTTAGGGGGAAAAGGAATAATGCAGTAAAATTAAAGAGGGGTTTTGGGTAGTTGAAAAGACAGAATTTTATTGATATTAGACAAAGTCACATAAAGGAAAGGGGGTCCTAGGTTTGTAAAACACATGGATCATCCACACAACACCGGTAATCAATCGTACGCATAGCGTTATCATGTGATCATCATCTCCATGTCTACCCTTCCCACCCCGTTAAGGTATTTAAGCGCGGAATGGTATCGTTACCTACTGCATGCTATTACCCGTCCCACCTATCAGTCCCGGAGGCGTTTAGGACTACTAATCCTAAAAGGGAGGGAGCTTGGCTTTTCAGGGGTTTTAAAAGGATAAAATTCTAGAGCGACAAACAAAATACATAAAGCAGTTAATGGGGAAATAAGAACAATAAAAGGCTCAAGTAGGCCTCCTCACTAAAAGAAACGAATTGTTTAGCATGTCTTACACATACTGTTTAGGTCATAAATTAAAATTAGCGTAGGAAGAATTGATTTACCACATATTTCCCAGATAGGGAGTCCAAATTAGTCCTGCTTAGATGTAGTTGTCGAAAACTGACACTTGATTAATTATCTAACTATTTGTATGTTAAACAAGGCCTATAGGCATGATATCTATTAATCCAGGGACGGAGGAATAACTGATTGCAAAAAAGTCAGTAGTTATAAGCTCTACGGGTGTTAAACAAATTGCCACTGATTTTAAACTTAGGAACGAGTGGCGATTCTGATTAAGTTGATAGTTCCTATAGGCATGCTTTCTAGGTGTAACTGATTTTGAGCAGAGATCCTATAGGTAGGTTATCTATATGTAATGAGTTATTTTAACTCCTATAAGCAGGCTTGCCTAATGACAAATGTATATGCAAAGTGCAGGAAGTCCTATAGGCATATTATCTATACAATATGCAAAGCTTCATTATCGATTTATTGCCATGGTATTATTACAAAGTGCAGAAAACCTATGGGCATGGTATCTATGTGAAAAATGCAGGCTTTGAAAGTGATAACCCTATGAACATGGTTTCTAGGCGAGATACAGAATTTTAAGGAGTAAATATCCTATAGACATGGTATCTACGTGAAAATGCAGAGTTTGAAAGTAATGATCCTATGAACATGATTTTAAAGGGTAAATATCCAATAGACATGATTTCTATGTGAAAATGCAGAATTTTAAAGAGCAAATATCTTATAGACATGATTTCTACCCCTTTGGCATGCATTCAGTCCCATCCCCTTTCACTATACCCCAGTAGTTATTACAAAGTTATTTACAAAGCTTATTACAGACCAAGCGAATCAGAAGGAATAATAAAATTACATCAGTGATTACATCTACATCTGATCAGCCTAATCCAGACTCAAAGTCTAATAATATGAGATAAACCAACTTCCAGGATCGGATTTTCAAAGCCTTTCTCTTATTTGGGATGTGTCAAAGTTCCAAGGAACTTCAAGAATTCCAGGCAATGCTTACACCCCAAATATCATTGCAGAGTTAAGAACATAGTGCAGTGTGGAAGGGCCAGCCCTCAAATGTCCAAGTTCAGAGGGAACTCAAGGTCCCAAGGCAAGGCTCATAGGAGGGGGGCAGAACTTAGAGACTAGGAGTAAGTGTAAGTGCAATGAAAGGGAATTAGGGGGAGCCAGGGCAGGCTGGTGGTCATGCCCAGCAACTGGAATGCTGGCACACCCCTGACCAGCCGGTCAGCTTAAAAATTAAAGAGTTAGGACCTTTTGAAGGTCAGGTTCAGCCCTGGACAGCAACTTGGATGCTGCCAGGCTATACCTTAACTCAATACACATAAGGGAATGGGGGTATGGGAAATTGAAAGAGGCTAGGATCCAAAGGACCCAGTTTTAATCCATGACAATAACTTTGTATATTGCCATGTCTTAAACTACAGCCCAAGCACATAAAAGGGGGATGGGGATAGGGATTCATTGCAGCAACAGATAGCAAGACATAAGTATTACTTTAAAGTTGAACTCTACAAAGCAGTAAAGTAGGCATGGGCATAAAAGCTTGTAAATAAACACATTGGAGTTGATGCTAGAATCAAAAGTAGGACATACCAGTTTCAGAAAAATAAATGAAAAGCAGAAGCTTTGGTAAGCCAAATTGCGAGCAAGCAATGCAAAAGATCTCAGAAGAGAGTAAAGAGTGCAAGAGAGTTTGTGATTCGAAAATCAGTGAATGAGGATTGTTGAAAGTATAGAAGGGAAGGCCCTTTTTATAGTGCAGCAAGTAAGTAAGAAAAGGTAAGGAAAATAACCTTGAAAATCAATTTCCCTTCAATTAAGGGATTCTGATTTCCAACGGGTAAAGATAATTAAGGAAAGGGTCAATCAGAATATTTTCCCAAGCAGTACAATAAAGGGTAAATACATAAAAACTATTTAAGGTAAAAGTCTAGTGGTACTTGATTTGTGAAAAACAAGGAAAGGGAATCAGTAAAACAGCCAGTAAAAGAACCAAGTTGAAAGCCTTGTTCGATTGAACCGAGTCAGAAAAGTGGTAAAGGAAAGTTTAATTTAGGGGAAAATCAGTAACAATCAAGTAAGCAACATTAAAGGGATTCAGAATCAATTAACAGTTGGCAAAACCTTTGAAAGAGAAGCTCTCATATATAAAACACATAGACATGTCAAGCAAGAAGGATGTCATGCTAATTACGAAAGACTAGCAAGAAAGTTTCAAAATCACAAACGCAGAAAAAGTTCAAATTCAGTTCATAAACTCGGAGTGAGTCTGAGAGTTCAAGGTTTCAAAGTAGAACCCCTGTCCAAACACAAAATCAAACTTGCCAAAGAAACCCCCAAATCTTAGGGTTTTTAAACTCGAATTCGACACAGAGATGAGAAGGCAAGCTATTGAAACAGACTCAGAGACCTCTTTCAGAGTCTCATGAGAAAACATACAAGCACAATAGCAGGTTCAAGGCAAATAGAACATAGAAACTAATTTGAAGTACAGGGAACAAGTTTCAAGAAAAGCTTGGAATTTAAACGAGTTCAGGAGATAAAGGGGTAGTGTAAACTTAAGGAAATAGTCGATGAAACACATCTAGAAAGAACAAAGTCTGGTAAAGGCAAACAAAGGACTAAAACTCAGTAGGAAAACACAGTAAAGGAACACATAAGATAGGCATGTGAGAGCATGATATTGAAACCAGTAGGAGACAGAACGGAGCACAACAGAAAAACTTCATAATACAGCAAATATAAGAACACACGAAAAAGCATGCGAGTCAGAAAAGAGCAAATAAGAACATAGCAGGGATCGATTCACACCAAGAAAAGAAGAAGAAGAAGAGTCAGAAACATTTTCAAGAACCTTTTCCAGAAACCCTAATCGAAAAGAAGTAACTTTTTGAAAGAAAATCGGAGAAAACGTTTAAGAAACTTAAGCAATATTGCAAACATATAACAGATCTAAAAATAATCGGAGAGAACCTCGATAGTTAGGGTTTCAGATGAACCCTAGAATGAGAAAGGCTTCGAGAATGTCCGATCTAAGTCGGATGAGGTCAGAATCAGGCTCAGAAGACCAAGAGCCACCGGAGCAAGGCCGGAGATGGCCAGAATCCTCGAATTGGTGAAGGCTGAGTGAAGACCCTCGAGGTCTGGCCTCGAACCTTCGAGCAACAGGCATGTAGGAGCTGTAGGAGGTGAGTATAAGCTGTCCATGGCCTGAGAAGCCATGGACTCCGGTGAAAACACGGTAGAACAAGGTAGGGGGAGGCTAGGGTTCTGAAGAACCTTGAGAGAATTTGGGGATTCAAGGGCGGCTGAAGGGTGGAAATGAATTAGGGTTGGGGGTAGTCGGTGAATTAAAAAGGAAAGGTTTAATTTGAGCCGTTGATCTTTTAGATCAACGGCTGTGATTAAAGGGGGATCCGATCGGGTATTATGAATTGGATCAGGGTTGGGTCGATTTTAGGATTTGGGCCGGTAAAATTGAGTTTAAATTGGGGGTTTAATATGGCTATAATCGAAATTGCAATGGGCTATGTATTAAATAGCCGATTTCTCCCCTTTTAATTTGATTAAAATAGTTAAAACGATTTTTAAAAATAAATTAAAAGCATTGAATTAATTAATAATATATAAATATTAATTTAAAAATACTGGGAGTAATTTTATAATTGTAAGATGCTATTAATCGCAATATAGGCTATAATTACAATTTTATGCAATTTTAGCTTAAAATATCAAATAGATTTATACAAAAAATTACCTTAATTATATTGTGATGTAAATAGGAGGATGGAAATAAATTACTCACCAAAATTATAGTTTTGGGAATAATTATTGGGTTTTGTACTGTTAAAACAAAATAATAAAAATAATTTTTAAAAGCTTTAAAAAATTAGAAAAATGTAAAAAATTCTTGGGCATACTTATATTTGCATGTACATGCTATTTTGAGAATATTTTGAGTATAAAAATAGATAGGGGAAAAATTGGGTATCAACAGTATCTTGCCTAACTTTGTGTGGAGGAATTACCCCACAGGATTTGGTTTAATTGCACTATTTGAATTATTTGAAAGACGTATACACGAGGTGACAAGTGTGTTGTAACGACCCTATCGATCGTTTTTTATATTTGAGCCTCGTTTCCCCTTTTGATGCTTCACACATGTGTATTTGTGGTTTTATGACTTGCATGGTTGGTTAGTTTCATTTCGGGAAGTTTTTGGGTTGATTTGGACCTTTTGGTTCTTGGTTTAGAAGCCTAAGTTGAAAATGTTGACCAACATTTTACCTTTGTGAAAATGACCCTGAATGTTTTGATGGCTCCGATAAGTTTGTACCGTAATTTTGGACTTGGACGTATGCCCGAAATCTAATTCGGAGGTCCCTAGGTTGATTTGACTTGTTTTATCGAAAGTTGGCAATTTGAGGTTTAGAAGTTTTCCCAAGTTTGACCATAGGTTGAATTTTTGGCTATCGGGTTCGGAATTTGGTTTTGGTATTTGGATAGGTCTGTTTTAGTATTTGGAACTTGACTGCAAAATTTGGTGTCATTTGGAGTTGGTTTGATAGGTTTCAGGCACTTGGTTTCAATTCTAGGAGTTCTTGAGTTTTCTTTTGAAATTCATGCGTTTTGATGTCTGATTTGTAGTTCTTGATGTTATTTTTGTGTTTTGATATCGCAAATGAGTTCGTATGATATATTTATACTTGTATGGATGTTTGGTTTAGAGCTACGAGGGCTCGGTGAGTTTCAGACGTGTTTCGGATAGGATTGAACTCATTTTGGGTTACTGGGGTGCTAGTGTTGCAGTTATCGCAATTGCGAGCACTAGCCTCGCATTGCGAAGTGAACAGTGGGGGAGCAGCTATCGCAATTGCGATGCCCCACTCGTAATTGCGAAGATAGGCTAGTCTAGTAGGATCGCATTTGCGACAGTTTAGTCGCATTTGCAATGGCAACAGGGTTGGCATATGCGAATTTGCGAACCTAGTATCGCATTTGCGACTTTCCCTTAGGTTGTCAGGAGCTGCCATTGCGAGACCTTCTTTGCAATTGCGATATCTGCAACTCAACAAAGGGCTGGAAAGTCGGGATTTCATCTCATTTCTTTCATTTTAGAATCCTAGACTCAGTAGGAGGCGATTTGGAAAGGGAATTTTCACCTACAATCATTGGGCTTAAGTATTTTTAACTATATTTCATGATTATATATGGGATTTAACATCAAATTTATGAGAATCAAAGGGTAATTTTGGGGATTTTTGTCTAAGTTTTGAATCATGAAAATTTGGGTTTTAAGAGTTGAATTGGGCTCGAATTTGAAAACTAAACACATATATAGACTCGTGGGGGTAATGGATAGTCAAGATCTACCCTTGGACTCTGGTTTTGACCGGGCGGACCGGGGTTGACTTTTGGGGAATTGTGTAAAAATCATAGCTTTATCTATCATAATTGGTTTCTCTTGCATTATTTGGTGTTACTAAGTCGTTTTGGTTAGATTTGAGCCGTGCGGAGGCAAATTTTAGGGGAAAACTATTTTTGACGGTTGATTTGGCCTAGTGAGTTAAGTATCTTGTCTAACTATATGTGTGGGGAGGGGGGGGGGGAACTACCCCTTAGGATTTGGGTTGATTGTATGAAGTGAAGTATGTGAAAGACGTGTACACGAGGTGACGAGTGTGTACACAGGCTTATATATGTTATTTGATCGGATTATACTCTTAGGATACTTATAAGCACTTAATTAAAGTTATTTTTCATTGTTCTATCTTTTGTTGTCGATTTTATTCTTGCATGAGTTAATTGAAGTTGTTATTACATGTTCTAGTTTCTATTGTCAAAGTTACTCTCGCATGCATATATTGTAGTTGTTGTTACATGCCATTCTTCCATTGTTGAGTTATTCTCATGCATTAGACTTAATTGGTATTTCATGCTATCTCTTTCATTGTTAAGCTCATGTTTTGCACTTGAATTTGGTGGCTTCCATTTCATGGGAAATACCTAAATTATGGGTTATTGAAGTTGTTGTTGTGAAAATTATTAACACATTGAGTTAAAGTTGTTAACTATTGATATATCCTTCCTTGTCGAGTTGCTTCTCATTTATTTTATTGTTATTGAGAATCTTGTACACGTTGTTGTTGAGCCGTGGACTATGTGTTATGGTAACATTGATATTGTTGATTTTAGTAAGTAGTGGCATATGGACATGTGTGGTGCGTGTTGTTATTGTGTTGTGATATTTATGCGCATACAGCGGTATAATTATAGAGGTCGATGCGCTTTCGGCGAGATAAGGTGGGATTTATGCACGTGTTGCTAGTAAGAAAATTACTTAAAGCCACGTGACGAGATAAGGGGGCTAAAACACGTGTAGCCATTTCGGGAAAATATTTTCAAAAATACAAATGCAAGGCTCACGCGGCTATATAAGGAAGATTGTGATTGTAAATTGTGAAAATATGGATATGAGGTGTGGTGCCTCGGTTGTGATTCTTGTTGTACATTCTATGTTTAAAAAGGCTTGTTCATTGAACAGTTTTTGTTATTTCTTCATTTATCTTACTTGTATTTGCCCGTATTTGATTACTTGTTGTTCTTATCATGTGTTCACTCCTTGTTGCCTTTATTGCCTTAATTTTCGTTGTTAGCCTATATTATTGTACTGCTTTGTTGTCATTCGTTTTCTCGCTTTCCTATATTATACTATATTATACTTTTGTTCAGTTTTTCTTGTCCTAATAGGTGTCTTGACCCAGACTCGTCACTATTCTATCGAGGTTAGGCTTGATATTTAATGGTACCATTGTGATGTACTCATGCTATGCTTCTGCATATTTTTATGCAGATCTAGGTACATTCGCTCGTGCCGGACGCCAGTGATTGACCAGCTATTTTCGGACACTTCAAGGTATACCTGCTCGATGCTCGCAGGCCTTGGAGTCACCTTCTGATTTTAGCTATACCACTGTTTATTTCCTATTAAAAATGGCATTGTATTTAGAGATTATCAATGTATTCTCTGTAGAGCTTATGACTCGGTTCCACTAGGTTTTGGGAGTCATTTACAGCTGTACCGTTTGGTTTTATTATGATAGATTAGCAATTTAAGTCGATAACTAAATTGTTATTTTTGCTAAATCTTGGTGTATGTTAGGCGTACCTAGTCTTAGAGACTAGACGCCATCAAGACATCCTAAGAAAGAAATTTGGGATCGTGACAAGTTGGTATCTGAGCTCTAGGTTCATAGGTGTTACGGGTCATAAGCAAGTTTAGTCGAGTCTTGCAGATCGGTGCGGAAACGTCTGTACTTATCTTCGAGAGGCCACAAAATTGTTAGGAAATTCCACTTTTTTGATTCTTTATCGTGCGAATTTATTGCTTTCAAAATCTGAGTCTTTGTCTTTCTATTCTCTACTAGATGGTGAGGACACGCATTGTTGGATCAGATGCTTAGACACCCACGCCCCCTGCTAGAGCCATGTGAGGTTAGGGCCGGGGCAGAGGCCGAGAAGGGGCACGTGCTGCAGCTAGAGCACCTGCCCGAGCAACGACTAAGGAGCCACCGGTAGCACCATTTTGGGGACAGGCACCCGAGGTGCCTGTTGTTGCCCCTGGACTTCAGGAGACCCTAGCACAATTTTTGAGAATGTTCGACTCTCTAGTTCAGACGTGATTGATTCCCCTTGCACCAGCTACATCTCGGGCTGGGGGAGGAGCTCAGACTCCCGCGACCTGTACCCTAGAGTAGTAGGTCCATATTAATTAGGTCCCAAGTGTCATACTAGCACAACCTGTTATACCGGTCCAGCCTGAGGCCAGTCTAGAGGCATTTGAGGATGAGCAGGGGAGACTTGAGAGGTTCAAGAAGTATGATCCCTTACTTTCAATGACACAGCAACAGAGGATGCACATGGTTTTCTAGAGAAGTGCCATCGTATTCTCTGCACCTTGGGTATTGTGGAGGTGAGCGGAGTTGCTTTTACTACATTTCAGCTTTCAGGAGCAGCGTATCGATGGTGGCAGGCTTATGAGGAGGATGGGACAGCTGATACAACCCCACTCATTTGGGCTTAATTTTTATTGATGTTTTTGAGGGAGTAAATTCCCCAGACTCTTCGGGATGCATTGGGCATAGAGATTGAGCAGCTGTGTCAGGGGACTATGTCGGTGTTAGAGTATGCTATCGGATTCAGTGAGTTGTCCCGACATGCACCTACCTTGGTTTCTATAGTAAGAGAGCGGGTCCACAAATTCATCGAGGGGCTCAGTTATGGTCTTAGATTCAGCATAGCTTGAGAGTTGGAGACGGATACCCCATTTCAGCAGGTTGTAGAGATGCCCAGAGGACAGAGGGTATGCGGGGCCAGGAGAGGGAGCATAAGGAGGCCAAAAGGTCTTGACGTACTGGAGGATTTAGTGGTGGCCACACTGTAGTTTTAGCCCTTCATGGAAGAGGATATGTAAGTCAACCAGTTCATTCAGCACTTCCAGCTACTAGAAGTGCTCTGCCTATTCTAAGGCCTTGGGTTTCCCATTTTGCATAACCACTTTCTAGTGCACTCACTGCACAGGGTGCCTTCAGCGGTCAGTCTAGCCGACCAAGCCAGAGTCAGTTTCAGTTTCCATGCCCACCGAGAGCTTGTTTTGAGTGTGGTGATACCAGACATATGGTAAGGGATTGCCCCAGACTCAAGAGGGGTGAACCTCCATAGACTACACAGGCTCCACGGATTCCACATACGTCCACAAGGTTCATATGCCATGGTTGTTGCTCCAGTTTTTGCTCCACCTATACCATGAGCTAGGGGTGAAGGTCAGGCAAGTAGTGGTGGGAGGCCAGGCTCGTTTCTATGCTTTTCCTGGTAGGACAGAGGCGGTTGCATAGGATGCTATCATCACAGGTATGGTTCCAGTCTATCATAAGGATGCATCGATCTTAATTGATCCAGGATTCACTTATTCAAATGTATCATCTTACTTTTTTCCGTATTTGGATATATCTCATGATTCTTTTAGTGCTCATGTATATATGTCCATGCCTGTGGGAGATTCTATTATTGTGGACCATGTTTATTTGTCGTGTTTAGTCGTTATTAATGGTTATGAGACCAGAGTCGACCTACTACTACTCAGTATGGTGGACTTTGACGTGATCTTGGGCATGGATTGATTGTCGCCCTATCATGCTATTCTGGATTGTCACGCAATGACTGCGACATTGGCTATGCCAAGGTTATCACGGTTGGAGTGGAGGGGTATATTGGTTTATATTCCTAGCAGGGTTGTGTCGTTTCTTAAGGTACAACGGATGGTTGAGAAGGGATGTGAAGTATATCTAGCCTTTCTGAAGGATGTCAGTGGTGATACTCTTACCGTTGAGTCAGTTCCGGTAGTGAGGGATTTCCAAGATGTGTTCCTAGCAGACCTACCGGGTATGCTGCTCGATAAGGATATCGATTTTGGTATTGACCTGGTAGCAGGCACTCAGCCCATTTCTATTCCACCATATCGTATGTCACCAGTAGAGTTGAAGGAGTTAAATGAACAACTTCAAAAGTTGCTTGATAAGCGTTTCATCCGACCGAGTATATCGCCTTGGGGGTGCTCCAGTTCTATTTGTGAGGAAGAAGGATGACACTATACGAATGTGTATTGATTAAAAGCATCTAAACAAAGTTACAGTCAAGAACAGGTACCCACAACCGGGCATTGATGACTTGTTTGATTAGCTTCGGGGTGCTAGAGTGTTCTCCAAGATTGATTTAAGGTGAGGGTATCATCAACTGAAGGTTCTGGATTTAGACATTCGGAAGACTTCTTTTAGGACTCGGTGTGGTCACTACGAGTTTATAGTGATGTTATTTGTGCTGACCAACACCCCAGCAGTATTTAGGCACTTGATGAATAGTGTATTCTATCCATATCTTGATTCTTTCATCATCGTATTCATTGAAGTCATCTTGGTGTATTCTCGCAACTAGGAGGATCATGAGCAGCATTTGAGGATCGTACTCCAGACCTTGAAGGAGAAGAAGTTATAGACAAAGTTCTCTAAGTGTGAGTTTTGACTTGATTTGCTGGCGTTTCTAGGTCACGTGGTGTCTAGTGAGGGGATCAAGGTAGATCCGAAGAAGATTGAGGTAGTTTAGAGTTGGCCCAGACCGTCTTTAGCTACTGAGATCCGGAGTTTCCTTGGTTTGGCCGGGTATTATTGTTGTTTTGTAGATGGTTTCTCGTCTATTGCTGCACCTTTGACTAGATTGACCCCGAAGGGTGCTCCTATCAGATGGTCTGAGGAGTGTGAGAAGAGCTTTTAGAAGCTCAAGACTGCATTGACTATAGCCAGTGTTGGTTTTTCCTATAGGTTCGGGGTCTCACACTGTGTCTTGTGATGTATCGTGTATTGGGATTGTCACGGTGTTGATCCAAGATAGTAAGGTGATTGCCTATGTGTCTAGGAAGTTAAAGGTTCATGAGAAGAATTACCCTATGCTTGACCTAGATTTGGCAACTATGTTCACGCATTGAAGATTTGGAGGCACTATCTGTACGACATTCCATGTGAGGTCTATACCGACTATCAGAGTCTCCATCATCTGTTCAATCAGAAGGACCTTAATTTGCGACAACGGAGATGGTTAGAGTTGTTGAAAGACTATCATATCACCAAACTATATCATCCGAGGAAGGCCAATGTGGTAGCCGATGCATTGAGCACAAAGGTTAAGAGTATAGCCAGTTTTGCATGTTAACCGGCAGTAGAGAGGCCACTAGCCATGGATGTTTAGGATTTGGCCAATCAGTTTGTGATATTGGATGTTTCGGAGGCTAGCCAGGTTATTGCTTGCTTGGTTTCTCGGTCTTCTTTGTATGAGCGCATCAGAGCGCGTCAATATGACGAGTCCTTTTTTCCTGTCCTTAAGGACACGATATAGCACGACGATGCCAAGGAGGTTTCTATTAGAGAGGATGTGGTATTGCGTATGTGGGGCCGGATATGTGTGACCAATGTGGATGGGTTGCGTGAGTTGATCTTTGAGAAGACCCACAGTTCGTGGTATTCCATTTATCCGGGTGCCGCTAAGATGTATCAGGATTTGAGATAGCATTATTGGTGGAGAAAAATGAAGTAAGATATAGTGAAGTATATGGGACGGTGCTTGAACTGACAACATGTGACGTACGAACATTAGAGGCCGAACAATTTGCTTCAGAGACTTGAGATTCCAAAGTGGAAGTGGGAGCGTATTACCATGGATTTTGTTGTTGGGCTCCCACGGACTTTGAAAAAATTCGACGCAGTATGGGTTATTGTTGATAGACTGACAAAGTCTGCACATTTCATTCCGGTGGTGACTACCCATTCTTTAGAGCAACTGGCTCAGATCTATATCAGTGAGATTGTTTGTCTTCATGGTGTGCCAGTGTCTGTTATCCCCGATTGAGGCACGCAGTTCACGTCGCATTTTTGGAGAGTCGTGCAGCGTGAGTTAGGAAAACGGGTTGAGTTGAGTACAACATTCCACCCCCAGAAGGATGGGCAATCCGAGCACACCATTCAGATCTTGGAGGATATGCCACGTGCCTATGTTATGGATTTTGGGGGTTCATGGGATCAGTTTCTACCGCTTGTAGAGTTCGCCTACAACGACAACTACCAATCGAGTACTCAGATGGCTCCTTATGAGGCGCTATATGAGAGACAGTGTCGTTCTCCATTTAGTTGGTTTGAACCAGGAGAGGCTAGGTAGTTGGGCACTGATTTGGTTTGGGATACCTTGGAGAAAGTCAAGTTGATTTAGGATCGGCTTCGTACAACACAATCTAGATAGTAGAGTTATGCAAATCGGAGAGTTCGTGATGTAGCATTTATGGTGGGAGAGAGGGTTTTGCTTCGGGTTTCACCCATGAAGGGTGTGATGCGGTTTGGAAGGAAGGTAAAGTTCAGCCCTAGGTATATTGGTCCTTTTGAGATCCTTGAGAGAGTTGGTGAGGTGGCCTACAAACTTGCACTGCCACCCATCTTATCGGCAGTTCACCTGGTGTTTCATGTTTCCATGCTACAGAAGTATTATGGTGATCCATTGCATGTATTATGTTTCAACTCTGTCCAATTGGACAAGAATTTGACTTATTTTGAGGAGCTGGTGGCCATCTTGAACATGCAGGTCTGAAAGTTGAGGTCAAAGAACCTTGCTTTAGTGAAGGTTCAATGGACGGGTCATCCGATCGAGGAGGCGACCTGGGAGAGTGAGCACCACATGCAGAGTCGTTATCCTCACCTTTTCATCACTTCAGGTATGTCTCTAATCACGTTCGAGGATGAACGTGTGTTTTAAGAGGGGGAGAATATAATTACCCGACCGATCATTTGTGTATTTGGGCCCTGTTTCCCCTTTGATGCTTCACACATGTTTATTTGGGGTTTTAAGACTTTCGGGATTGGTTAGTTTCGTTCCGGAAATGTTTTGGGTTAATTTGGACCCTTTGGTTCTTGGCTTAGAAGCCTAAGCTGAAAATGTTGATCAGAGTTTGACCTTTGTGATAATGACCCCAGAACGGTATTTTGATGGCTCTCATAGGTTCGTATCATGATTTTGAATTTGGGCATATGCCCAAAATCGAATTCGGTGGTCCCTAGGTTGATTTGACTTATTTTGCCGAAAATTGGCAATTTGAGGTTTAGAAATTTTCCCAAGCTTGACCATTGGTTGAATTTTTGACTATCGGGTTTGAAATTTAATTATGGGACTTGGAATAGGTCCTTTTAGCTATTTGGAACTTGTCTGCAAAATTTGGTGTCATTTGAAGTTGGTTTGATAGGTTTCAGACGCTTGGTAGCAATGCTAGAGTTTCTTGAGTTTTCTTTTGAAATTCATGCGTTTTGACATCCGATTTGTAGTTCTAGATGTTATTTTTGTGTTTTGATCACGCGAGCAAGTTCATATGTTATTTTTAGACTTGTCTGGACGTTTGATTTAGAGTCTCGAGTGCTCGGGGTGAGTTTTGGATGTGTTTCAGATTGGATTGAACTCATTTTGGGTTACTGGTGTGCTGGTGCTACAGTTATCACAATTGCGAAGTGAACAGTAGGGGAACAAGTATCGCAATTTCTATGCCCCACTCGCAATTGCAAAGATAGGCTAGTCTGGGTAGGATCGCATTTGCGACATTTTTAGTCGCATTTACGATGGGAACAGGGTTTGCAAATGCAAATTTGCGAACCCAGTGTCGCATTTGCGACTTCCCCTTTGGCTGTCAGGAGCGGCAATTGTGAGAATTTCTTCTCAATATTGCGAACCCAGTGTCGCAATTGCAACATCTGCAACCGAACAATGGGAAGGACGTGATTTCATCGTATTACTCTCATTTTAAAATTCTAGACTCAGTAGGAGGCGATTTGGAAATGAGATTTTCATGTACAATCATTGGGTAAGTAGTTTTAATCAATTTCCAACTATATTTCATGATTATATATGAGATTTAACATCAAATTTATGAGAATCTAAGGAAAATTTTGGGAATTTTTGTCTATGTTTTGAAAAATGAAAATTTAGATTTTGAGGGTCGAATTGGACTCGGATTTGAAAATAAAATACATATATAGACTCGTGGGTTTATGGATAGTCAAGATCTAGCCTTGGACTTGGGTTTTGACCGGGCGAGCCTGGGGTTAATTTTTATTGCTTTTGGGGAATTGTGTAAAGATCATAGCTTTATCAATCGTAATGGGCTTCTCTTGCATTGTTTGATGTTATTAAGTCATTTTGGTTAGATTTGAGCCGTGCGGAGGCGAATTTTAGGGGAAAAGCTATTTTTGAGGGTTGATTTGGCCTAGGTGAGGTAAGTATCTTGTCTAACATTGTGTGGGGGACTACCCCTTAGGATTTGGGTTGATTGTGCTAATTGAAGTATGTGAGAAACGTGTGCACGAGGTGACGAGTGTGTACACATGCTTATATGCGTTATTTGACCAAATTAGACTCTTAGGATACTTATAAGCACTTAATTGAAGTTATTATTCATTGTTCTATTTTTTGTTATCAATTTTATTCTTGCATACTTTAAAATTGAAGTTGTCATTACATGTCTACTTTCTATTATCAAAGTTACTCTCACATGCAGTTATTGTAGTAGTTGTTACATGTCATTCTTCAATTGTTGAGTTATTCTCATACATTATAGACTTAGTTGCTATTTTATTTTATCTCTTTCATTGTTAAGCTAATTGTAACGACTTGGCTAGTCATTTTGTGTATTGTAGCCTCGTTTCCCTGTTTATTGCTTTTTCTATATTCATTTGTGGTTTTGTGACTTGTCGGGGTGGTTGGTTTGGTTTCGAGGATGTTTCGGAGTGAATTGGGACACTTTGTCCCAATAGGAGCTTAAGTTGGAAGAGTTGATCGGAGTTTGACTTTTGTGTAGACGATTCCAAAATAGAGTTTTGATGGTCCCGATAGCTTCGTATGGTGATTTCAGACTTAGGCATATGTCCGAAATTGGATTTGGAGGTCCGTAGGTTAATTTGGTGCATTCTAGCGAAAGTTAGAAAGTTAAAGGTTTGGAAGGTTGAGAGGTTTGACTAATAGTTGGCTTTGTTGATACTAGGTTTGGATTTTAATTTCGGGAGTTGGAATAGGTCCATTGTGTCATTTGGGACTTGCCTGCAAAATTTGAGGTCATTTGGAGTTGATTTGATATGATTCGACATTAGTTTTGGAAGTTGGAAGTTCATTAGGCTTTAATTGGGGTGCGATTTGTGGTTTTAACATTATTTTATGTGACTTGAGGCCTCAAATAGGTTCTTGTTGTATTTTGGGATTGGTTGGTGTGATTGGACGTGGTCCCGGGGGCCTCGGGTGTGTTTCGGACCATTTCCCTTATATTTGGGCTGCTGATATGATATCTGGTGTGGGCTTCTCCACGTTCGCGAAACAGTGGTCGCGTTCGCGAAACAGGTGTTGCATTCACGAAGTGTTATTTTTGGCAGGTGGTTTTTGTTCTTCGCGTTTGCGACACAGGGGTCGTATTCGCGAAGTCTTGATGAGGTTGTGCATCGCGATCATGAGTAGGGAGCCGCGTTCACATAGAAGGGAGGCTGGCTTGGGGACATCAGGCATTTGGCCTTCGCGTTCGTGGGAGAGCTATCGCATTAGCATATGCATGGGGTCGATTGTAATCACGTTCGTGATAGGGTCATCGCGTTCGCGAAGGTGTTTTGGCAGCTGGTGAGATTTGTGCTTCGGGAACGCGAGGCATCTTCTGCATTCGCGAAGGGGAAATAACTGAGCAGAGTGTTAAAAATCCATTCAAGGGTTAGAATTATTATATCATAATTTGAGTTGTAAAGCTCGATTTTGGAGGGGATTTTCAAGATTTGGATTGAGGTAAATATTTTTTGCTCGGATTTGTTATTATGTCATGATTCCATCCTTGTTTTTAACATTTAATTAGTTGAAGAAATGGGGGATTTTTCTAAAAACTTCCTAAAGTGAAATTTGGGGATTTGAAGGTCGAATCGAGGATGGAATTGGATGAAATTGGTATGGTTGAACTCGTTATTGAATGGGTATTCAAAATTTGTGAGTGTGACCTGATTCCAGGATGCGAGCCCGAGGTTGACATTTTTTATTTTGATAAAGATCAAAACTTTATTGTTTGAAGTTGTTTCCTACGACATTATTTATTGATATTGAGTTTTTTGTGACTAGATTCGAATCGTTTAGAGGCAGATATGAGTGGGAAGGGCTTGTGGAATATTGATTGATAAATAACACATCTAAACTTAGATTTGAGGGCATTTAACCTTGAGAACTACAATATATGAAAGATATTTGGGTGACCTACACCCTAGGTGGTGGGCGTGTGTGCGTGCACAAATGTGTTCATGGTTTGGGGTGGCCTTTAGGCTATTACCAGGCTTGTTTTGCTGTCTTATCTTGTTATTCCTGTGTTTTCCCTACTTGTTTGATCGTTTCAACTGTGATTCATGTTAGATATTATGTCTAAACTAAGTGCTATTTGTTCGAGACTTTATAGGGCTATTCTTCCTGTATCAGAGCTATATGCCTTATTTGTACACATGTTCTCAGTCATGATGCTTTATCCATGCATGATATCTCTGTCTCAGTACTTCTCATTTTATTCCTTACATGTTGATGCCTCTTATGTGTAACTGATCATTTTGAGATGTGTTTATCTGAGACATGAACAGTAAATGACTGAGTTTGGGCCATAGAGTCGGTTTGGTATTGATTTTGAGGTGACGCGTTCGCAAAGCCCATATTGGGCTAAGTGTTATTGTTTTGGGGCGACGCGTGCACCAGACCTCACTATTGGGATAAATGATTATGATTAGAACATAGGCAGGATCCGCCGTCAGGAGTCTGACATGAAAGTAGTGGGCGCATGCACAATATTTTATATATGTGTTTTGATGACGGGCAGTTATGCTAGGCACTCGTACAATGCTAAGTGTGAATATTGATGGATCCATGTGACATTGTTGATTGACATGTATACTTGACATGTAGGCATAAAGATGTACCTTACACATGCTAGCTAATAAAGGAAATGCTTTATCTGTGTTGGGCTTTAACTGTTATATTTGAAAGCATGCCTAAATTTCTGAAATGTGAACAAGCCGAACATGATATCATTGAGCTACTTGTTTCTACTATTTTTCCTTTATATTCTGCACTGTTATAATGATATTGGCATTTGACTATTGTTCTAAGCTCATCACTGCTTTCAGCCCAAGGTTAGTATTGTTATGTATTGAGTACATGGGATCAGTTGTACTCACACTGCACTCTGCACTTCGTGTACAGATCCAGGTACATCTGGTCGAGGTGATATTCAGACTTGAGTTGTTGCCAGGTTTTGCCATTTTTATTCGATTTCATTATTATTGTATGACTGTTGGCTTACCTAGTGGGTTGGGGTTAGGTGCCATTACGACTAGTGGCTTTTGGGTCGTGACATTTATGTTTTGCACTTGAACTTAGAAGTTGGCCTTCGCGAACGCCACTGGGGGATCACAGACACGGAAGGCTAGGAGATGGTTCATCGCAAACGCAACCGGATGGTCGTGAACGTGAAGAGTGTTTTTAGTTAGTGGCTTTTGCGATCGCGAAGAAGAAATCACTTAGTAAACTTGATTTTTAATACGGGACTTGGCTCATTTTCTCTCATTTTCACTTGGGTAGGCCAATTTTGAGAGCTATTTTGAGAGGATTTTCATCAAGCATCACAAGGTAAGTAAAATTTACCCATTTTGAGTTAAATACATGGATTATGGGCAGATTTTAACATGGAAATTAGTGAAAATTATGAAATTTGGTTGGAAACCTAGGGTTTGGTAAAAATGGGATTTGACCATGAAATTAACTATGGAATTGGGAATAAATTATATATTTGAGTTCGTAATGCCATATATAACGTTTATCTTCAAAAATTTCCGGAATCCAGGCACGTGGGCCCGTTCTGACTTTTATGGGCTTTCCGAATTTGGCTGGGAAGTTAGTTTAATTGTTAAATTATGAACTTTTGAGCATATATTGATTAGTTTGTACGACTTTTGACTAGTTTGGGATTGATTGGCACCGTTTGAGGATTTCTTGTGAGGTTAAGAACCGAATAGTGAGCTTGAATGCGAGGCAAGTCTCTTGCCTATCCTTGTAAGAGGGAATTATCCCCTTAGGTGTATTAGTTGTTGTGTGCTACTTGTTGTGGGAGCGACGTACGCATGGGGTAAAGAGAGTCCGCACGTAGCTATTTATAAGTGGGGATTTTGACTACTTATTAGTGCCTTTTAGCTTTTGTTTTAGTCTAAAAGCATTGAATTGTGTTTCCAAAATTGATGAAATGTGCAAAATTACAAGAACATTGGAAGTTGGACTCCCGATATGAAATACGACTGAAAAAGGAGTAATCTAAACACAAGGCAATAAAAGGCACAACAACAACAACAACAACAACAACAACAACCCAGTATAATCCCACAAGTAGGGTCTGCGGAGGGTAATATGTACGCAAACCTTACCCCTACCCTGAGGGGCAGGGAGGCTGTTTCCAGGAGACCCTCGGCTCAAGAAAGCAACAAGAGACAATATGTTAGTACTATCAATTGACTCATACTAAAATAACATAAAATAACATAAAATACATACCATACCATAAAATAACAAAATAAAAGGCACTAAAGCTTAGAAAGTGCGGACTGCAGAATTTCATGTGCGTCCGCAAACAATGAAGGAAATCCCAGTAGACTTTCTAGAAAACTGCGGACCGCATAGGAAATTTGCGGGCCCAAAAGAAGAGCTTGAGATCAACTTCAGAGGGTGTGCAATTTCCAAGTTCCGAATCCCTCAGAATTGCGGATCGCACAAGAATTGTGTGGCCGCAAAGGAATTGCCTTGCAGCCGCAGAAGCAATGGTGCGGACCGTAGAAGACTAGGTTGCGGTCGCAGTGCTAAATCTGCAGACCATAGAAATGTTGCCTTGGGGCCGTAGTTAAGAATTGTTCGGCCGCAGAACCTTCTGAGGGGAATTTTTGTCCGAAATTGTCAGCCTTGTATAAATAGAAGAGTTTCACGAAATTAGGTCAAGTTTTGAATATTTTAAGTACTGTAGCTGTTTCTCTTTGCTTCTTTAGGAAACTTTAGCTTATTTTGGTTATTTAACATTAGATTTATCTATTTTAATCTTCCAATATGAGTTTTATTATCTTTTCTTCTTTGGTTTCTTCTATACCCACTATGAGTAGCTAGATTTTTAATAGGGTTGTGACCCAACCCTAGTGTGTAAACCTTATGGGTGATTAATTTTATGCTTGTTTATGAATGATTGTTTATTATTTAGCTTAGTTCATGCTTCAATTATAGAATTAATAGTTGCAAATATTGATTCATGCCTATTTGACTTGGTCTCTTCTTGAGAAAGAGGGACCTAGTCTAGGTTAACTTAGCTAACAAGGAATTGGGTCAATTGAGAGATTGATTAACCCAATTAAAGGGTTCAACCTAGAGATAGTAACAACTCGACTTGAGCTCTTATCAACCGTTTTGGTAGATACCCATTTGGTCTTAAGAAAGTCAAATTGGGCAAAGCCATACTCTGACTGAGAGGTATTGAGTGGGCAACATAGTGTTGTGAGCTATAATACACCCAGTCAATAAAACGAGCATAAAAGTCTTTATTCCATTAGGCAAACACCTAGGTCATGGTCACAACCCTAGGCCTTTTATATATTTGGAAAAAAGTTAAAAACAATCATCTCTAGTTTTATAGCTTTAAATTTGCAATCATTAGCTTAATTTTAGAAGTAGAAATAAAAACCTATTTGTGGAAGTGCAATCTGGATACTTCATTTGCTTATTCCAGATATATACTCCGAACTCCTATCTTAGATCCCTGAGGATTCGATCCCGACTCTTTGTTGGGTTTTATTATTGCAAACGACCGTCTCATACCTCTTTAGAGGCGTGCATTTAGATGTGATCAATTTTTGGCGCCGTTGCCGGGGAGTTAAAAATGGTGTTAGCTATATATTTGGGTTTGCCTGTGGATTGTCTTCTTTTCCTTCCGTGTTATTAATTTGTGTGAATCAATTGTAGGTATAATAAAATTGGAAACATGCCTTTTGGGGGATGTGGACGTTGAGGATGACCAAGTTGAAGAGGTTCCTCTTGAACCTCAAGCCAATAGAAGAGGCCTGGCGCCTCATGACAATGTCCCAGTTCCACCCCCACCTCCACCAAGAGCGGCTCCACACTGGGTGTTGCCGAATGAAGGGTATGCAAGTGCAATAGTCCCTCCCTGTATTAAGGCGGGTAATTTTCATATTATGTGATGCTCACTTTTGCTAGAGCAACGAGGTTTCTTCACCCGGGCTCCAAGTCAAAATGCATACAAACACTTGAAGGGGTTTGTGGACACTTGTTGGGGGGAGTAAACAAACAAACATCTCCGAGGATGGTTTGAGGCTAAGGCTTTTTCCCTTCTCTCTACGGGGGAAAGCCTTAGATTGGCTGGAACGATTTCCAAACCATTCCATTCATACTTGGGATGAGTTGGCGGAGAAATTTATTGCCAAGTTCTTCTCTCCCTGGCATATGGCTACTCTTAGGGATGAGATTCTAGCATTCAAGCAAGAGCCGAATGAACCGCTACACGAGATATGGGAGCGGTATAGAAAAATGGTCAAAGAGTGTCCTAATATCGATATGACGGAGAATATGATTCAACAAACTTTCTATCATGGGATTAACACGACAAACAAATATGTGGTGAATCAACTTGCCTGAGGGAATTTCATGACTACGTCATATGCGGAAGCTTGTGAGATTTTGGATGAAATGGCGAACACATAATCGGCATGGAAATCCCGGGCTAATTTTCCACAAGGTGATCCGAACGTGGTTGAGCTCCATAAAGAGTTGCATGACCATGGGCAAACCATTGCCGAATTGGCCACCACTATGAACCAATTAGCAAAGGCTCAATTTTTACAAGTGCAAAATCCTAAGAAAGTCAATGCCATGAGGGAGTAAACATGATGGTGAACACAAGAAGGACCAAGGGTCCGCAAGTGCAAAACCGAATGGAGAATTATGTGCAAGAAGATAGTGGGTTTGATCAAGATGAATATTACAATGAACAAGAGGAGGAGGTGTAATATGTGAACAACTACAAAGGGCAAAGAAACAACTCTCAAGACCTGAATCAACAACAATGGCGACCTCAAAGCAATCACGGTAATTGGAACTCTAATAACCATGGTAATTGGAGTGATGGCAACAATCAAGGAAATTGGCATAACAACAACAATCAAGGAAATTGGAGTAGTGGAAATAATCAAGGTAATTGGAGTGGCAACAATCAAGGAAGTCGGGGACGTAACAATCAAGGGAGATGAAACAATAATCAAGGCAACAGGGGGTCAGGCTTTCAAAGGCCCCCGATGTATCAACAACCGAGCAACTTGCCTCCTTATCCTTCTTATGGTCCAAGTTCTTCCAACAATGAATGGGGCGTATTGAGAATATGTTATAGCAAATGATGGAGAAAAATGCCGATTCTGATGCCCAATTTGCCTCACACAATACATCAATTCGCAACTTGGAAGTTCAAATAGGGCAAATCTCTCAAGCTCTAAATACTCGTCCTAAGGGGGCACTACCAAGTGACACGATGGTGAACCCAAAGGGTGGGAACAGCACGGGGCATGCCATGGCCATTACTACAAGAAGTGGAAAAGGTGAGAATGCACCCACCTCAAGCCAATGGCAACTTGCGGATGAAGAGAAAGTAGTGCAAGAAGAGTAGATCCCGAACAATGTTGACCAATTTAATGATGAGGTTCAGATTGATATTGATGATAGTGTGGAAGAGACTCAAGAGGAGATAAACCCATCTAGGGATCACATTCTTGACATGCCGGAACTAGTAGTGCAAAAGGCTAAGGCACCATTGCCTAAGCCTCCACCTACATACCATCAAAGACTTGTAGAGCAAAGTGGTGAAAACCAATTCAAGAAGTTTATCCAAATGATGAAGAGTCTCTCAATAAATATGCCATTAGTTGAAGCCTTAGAGCAAATGCCCAGTTATGCAAAGTTCATGAAGGACCTTGTGAAAAAGAAGTGGTCGATAAATTTTGAAACTATCAAAGTCACTCATCAAGTGAGTGCAATTGTGCATTCAATGGCTCCCAAGTTGGAGGATCCCGGTGCTTTCATGATTCCTTGTACAATTGGGAAGTGCCGAGTTTGCAAAAGCTCTTTGTGATTTTAGGGCAAGTATAAACTTGATGCGCTATTCGATTTTCAAGACATTGGTTATTGGGGACCCAAGGCCCACCTCTATGAGATTGAAAATGGCCGATCGCACTATGAAGAGACCCTTGGGAGTGATTGAGGACGTTTTGGTTCATGTTGATAAATTCATTCTCCCGGCGGATTTTGTTATTCTAGATTGTGAGGTTGATTATGAGGTGCCGATTATTCTTGGTAGACCTTTCCTTGCTACGGGGAAGGCTCTTTGTGATGTTGAAGCCGGAGAACTTACTTTCTGGGTTGGTGATGAAAAAGTGGTTTTCGATATGTGTAAGTCCATGAGGCAACCCAATAGCAATGAGGTGTGCTCTTTTGTGGACTTGGTGACCGATATGATTGTGGATGAAACAGGTGCTATGATAAATGTTGGTGATATGTTGGAGGTTGTCTTGCTCAACTTTGATGATGACGAGATGGATAGCTTCGTAGAATGTGTGAACTCTGCAAGGAATGGGGTCGTACACCTATGAATCCCGATAAATGTCCTTGGATCATGAAAATAGGACAACTCCTCCTATAAAGCCTTCAATCGAAGATCCTCTTATCTTGTAGTTGAAGCCATTGCCTCCACATCTTCGGTATGAATTTCTTGGCCCTTCTTCTACTTTAACGGTTATTATTTTCTCTTGTTTCACTAACGTGCAGGTAGATTCTACATTGGTGGTGCTACAAAAGAGGAAGAAAGCTATTGGATGTACATTGGCGGATATTTGAGGGATTAGCCCCGCATTTTGCATGCACAAGATTAACTTGGAGGAAGGTTGCAAACCATCTATTGAAGGTGTGCTCTTTCGTGGACTTGGTGACCAATATGATTGTGGATGAAACAGGTGCTATGATAAATGTTGGTGATATGTTGGAGGTTGTCTTGCTCAACTTTGATGATGACGAGATGGATGGCTTCATAGAATGTGTGAACTCTACAAGGAATGGGGTCGTACACCTATGAATCCCGAAAAATGTCCTTGGATCTTGAAAATAGGACAACTCCTCCTACAAAGCCTTCAACCGAAGAGCCTCTTATCTTGGAGTTGAAGCCATTGCCTCCACATCTTCAGTATGAATTTCTTGGCCCTTCTTCTACTTTAACGGTTATTATTTTCTCTTGTTTGACTAACGTGCAGGTAGATTCTACATGGTGGTGCTACAAAAGAGGAAAAAAGCTATTGGATGGACATTGGCGGATATTTGGGGGATTAGCCCCGCATTTTGCATGCACAATATTAACTTGGAGGAAGGTTGCAAACCATCTATTGAACATTAAAGGAGACTCAATGAAGCCATGCAAGAGGTTGTCAAAAAGGAGATCTGAAAGTGGTTGGATGCCGAGGTTGTCTACCCCATTTCCGATAGTTCGTGGACTTCTCCGGTTCAATGTATCCCAAAGAAGGGTGCATGATGCTGGTCACCAATTACAAGAATGAGTTGATTCCTACAAGAACGGTGACCGGGTGGAGACTGTGTGTGGAGTATCGCAAGCTCAACCAAGTCACAAGGAAGGACCATTTCCCACTTCCCTTTCTAGATCAAATGCTTAATAGATTGGCCGGCCGTGCTTTCTATTGTTTCCTTGATGGGTATTCAGGCTACAACCAAATTCTTATTGCTCTGGAGGATCAAGAGAAAACAACCTTTACATGTCCCTATGGTTTTGGGCAATGCACTCATGACTTTTCAAAGGTGTATGATGGCTATCTTCACGGACATGGTGGAGGATTACCTTGAAGTTTTCATGGATGACTTCTCGATTGTCGGGAATTCTTATGATGATTCTCTCACAAACCTGGATAAAGTGTTGGCAAGATGTGAAGAAACAAATTTGGTGCTAAATTGGGAGAAATGTCAATTAATGGTCGAGGAAGGCATTGTCCTTGGCCACAAAATCTCAAAGAATGGAATTCAAGTTGACAAGGCAAAGATTGAGGCGATTTCTAAACTTCCACCTCCAACTTCGGTAAAGGGCGTGCGGAGTTTCTTAGATCACATGGGGTTTTACCGGCACTTCATCAAAGATTTTTCTAAGGTGGTGAACTCGTTGTGCAAGCTTCTCGAGAAAGATTCTAAGTTTAACTTCAATGATGATTGCACGAGAGCTTTTGAATTGCTAAAGTTCAAGTTGACAAAAACTCCCATCATCATCGCTCCAAATTGGAGTGTTCCTTTTGAGCTCATGTGCAATGCAAGTGATGTAGCGGTGGGGGTTGTTTTAGGGCAACGCATCAACTAGATATTTCATCTGGTCTACTATGCTAGTAAGACCATGAATAGTTCCCAAGTCAACTGTACCATTACGGATAAAGATCTCCTTGCCATTGTGTTTGCTATTGAGAAGTTCCGCTCGTACTTGATGGGTGCTAAAGTGATTGTCCACACGGATCATGCGAAACTTCGTTATCTTATGAGCAACAAATATTTCAAAGCTCGGTTGATGAGATGGTTACTTTTGTTGCAAGAGTTTGACATTGACATCCAATATAGAAAAGGAAGTGAAAACCAAGTGGCGGACCACTTGATTCGTTTTGAGGAGGAGGGGAGGCCGCATGATGGCCTTGAAATCAATGACTCCTCCCCATGCGAGCAACTCTTGGGTATTTCAATGAAGGAGGTGCCATGGTTCGCGGATCTAGCAAATTTCCTTGTGTGTGGTATCATTCTGGATGAGTTCTCTTCAAACAAAAGGAAGAAGCTCAAAAGGGATTGTCAAGATTATTATTGGGACGAAGCATACCTTTCCGGATTTTTACGGATGGGGTGATTAGAAGATGTGTACCGGAAGAAGAGCAAGGTGAAATTCTTGGGGCTTGTCATTCTTGGACTTATGGTGGTCACCATGGTGGAGCAAGAACGGCGGCCAAAGTGCTAAGTTGCAGTTTCTATTGGCCCACTCTTTACAAGGATGCAAGTGATCTAGTGAAAAGATGTGATGAATGTCAAAGGTCCGGTGGAATCTCAAAGAAAAATGAAATTCCCCTCACCACCATTTTGGAGATTGATATTTTCGATGTGTGGGGTATTGACTTCATGGGTCCTTTTGTGAGTTCTTGTGGAAACACCTACATCTTGTCCGTGGTTGATTATGTGTCCAAGTGGGTTGAGGTTGTTGCTCTACCCAACAATGAGGCAAGAAGTGTGGTGGCGTTCTTGAAAAAGAATATTTTCACAAGGTTTGGCACTCCGCGGGCTATCATAAGCGATGGGGGAGGGGGTCACCTTTTTGCAACAAGGCCTTCGACACCTTACTTACCAAGTATGGTGTCACTCATAAAGTCACGACTCCCTATCATCCACAAGCAAGCGGTCAAGTGGAAGTCTCCAACCGGGAGATAAAGAGTATTTTGTCCAAAACAGTGAATGCTAACCGGACGGATTGGTCCAAGAAACTTGATGATGCTTTATGGGCTTATCGGACGGCTTACAAAACACCTATCGGAATGTCTCCATACCGGTTGGTGTTCGGAAAAGCTTGTCATCTTCCGGTGGAACTTGAGCACAAAGCCATGTGGGTTCTAAAGAAGTTGAATCTTGATTGGGATGTCGCTGCTAACTTGAGGGTGGCACATTTGAATGAGTTGGATGAGTTCCGATACCATGCATACACAAGTTCATCCTTATACAAAGAGAAGATGAAATATCTTCATGACAAGTAACAAAGAGTTCAAAGAGGGCGATCTTGTGTTGTTGTTCAACTTACGATTGAGGATGTTTCCCGGGAAGTTAAATTCTAAATGGAGTGGCGCGTTTGAAGTTGTGGGTGTGACACCCTTTGGTGCATTGGACTTGAAGAACAAAAACAATGATCTATTCCGAGCCAATGGTCACCGGGTGAAGCACTATCTGGGAAAAGTTGGAGATGGACACATAGTGGCAGTGATTCATTTCAATTGATGGTAATTTGCGTCGTGCCGCGACGTTAAATCAAGCGCTTCTTGGGAGGCAACCCATGTTTCTTTTTCTTTTCTTTTCCTCTTTTATAGTTAGGTATTATTTTTGTGCTAACTGGATTTGAAGTGTGTTGCAGGGATGAGTGTACTTGACAGGAATTGTGCCCAGGAATTTGGTTAAGTGTGGAAAGAATTACAAACCGTAATTGTATTGTGTGGACCGCACAATTATGGTTGCTGCAGCAAAAGGTGCTCTACGGCCGCACAATTACATTGTGGACCGCACAAATTGAAGGTGGAAAATGACATCTCACTGAAGTTGGCCCATAAAAAAAATAGCCAATCTACGGCCGCAAGACAAAATCTGCGGTCTGCAACAAAATCTGCGGCCGCACAACAAATTCTACGGACCACAATAATAAAAAGGCATCTGAGCCTCAGGTAACAGAGTGCGGACCGCAATAAGAATTCTGCACGCACTGACTTCCCCTTCCCTTGAGAGGCCAGGGCACTGTTCCCCTTTTCCCTCTCTAAGCTCACAATTTGCACAAATTTGAAATTTCATTTTAAATTGTCCGCCTACACGCCTAGCCACTTTTGATAACTCATCTCTTGCACTCATTTACATTTGGTATGCTTCATCATCTTGTTAATTTCTTTTAATTTTTAGGTTTTTAGTGAAAATTTAGACCATTTGTCTGTTGAATCTATTTGAACAACCATGTGGGGTAAATATGTAGTGGGTAGACTGAAAAAAATGCTCTAAGGAGAATGGGTAAATAAATTTTCATGCTTAGATATTGTGTCCATGTCAAAATTTTGCAAGAATTTCAAGCCCTAGGTAAAAATGACTGTCTATCGTAATTGGTTGAAATCTGCGGCTGCACAAGAAATTGTGCGGTCCGTAGAAGTTAAAGTCTAGGGTAATTTAGTAAGGCATGGTTCTGCAGCCGCAATGAAAAATGTGCGGACCGCAGAAATCCCATTGCGGCCGCAGAACAACTTATATCCAGTGATCAGAGAGTTGTCAAATTGGTGACTCTCATGTGCGGTGCAAGACAATTTGTGTGGACCATAAAAAATTGGTTGCGGCCGCAAAACAGCCAATTATCTGTCATTAGAGAGATGGCATATTGGTGGTATCTGAGTTGCGACCGTAATGAGAAGTGTGCGGACCGCAATCCATTTCTGCGGCCGCAATGGTAAATTGTGCAGTCCGTAATGGCCATTCTGCTGCCGCAATGAACATTCTGCGGACCGTAAACTCCGTAACCTGCAAGCATGTTTTAAATTGATTTATTTACTATTCTCTGGTGTGTTCTTGTCTGTTTGAACTTGAATTGAAACTAACAACTTCCTTTGCTTTGTACAGAAAACTGTTCGATCTCGAGGCAGAGGTGATACTTCAAAGGAGAGGGGTGAACCTTCCAGGGGTCGAGGCAAGAGCGATATGCCCCTCGCCTTACAAAAGATAATCACAAAGAAGACTACAGCCGGCACAGGGAGAGGTGTATAGCCCTCCGAGTCCGGTTCTTATGTCCCGTCTAGGGAATCATTGGAGGGCAACTCGGTTCAAGAGCAGCCGGGTGTCCAATCAAAGCCACCAGGAAGGTATCAACTCTGGGACGAGCCTTCCACATCTTAGAGCACTTTCGAGGGTTCAGAAAGTGCTAGTGGCTTCAGAGCCATCCAGTATACCTATCCTTGAGGCACTAGATACTACAGTTGATAACATCCCCGATGATGGCAAAGGGGGAGATGCTACAGTTGCCGGCCTTGAAAGGTTGAGAAAGAAAGAGGTATGGGAGGACCGTTTCATCAGTTTGAGTGATTTCTCTAGCTTCTGTGTGTGGTGGCCAGTGAGGTCGCTCATTCTTGAGCGACAGTTCCAGTTGAAAGATCTAGAAAAGTACAACCCTGCAGTGTTGAGGAAGTTTAGAGAACGCAAAGGGTGGATGTGGTTTACCCAGAGCGTGGTGCATGCTAAGGAGTACATTGTCTGGGAATTCTATGCCAATGTGGAGCACATCAAAAAGGGGACAAAAGTTACAAAAGTGAGAAACCTCAAGGTGCGATTGACCAACACACATTGAACACATACTTGGGGTTTGAGGATGTCGAGCCTACAGAGTACTTAGAGAAGTATGCACTTGGGGAGGCAGCCCGTCCTTGGTTAACAGAGAATTTAGCAGCTCTTGGGCCACCACCACCATGGATCACAACAGGGGTTCCTATTCAGAGGAACACTCTGAACTTTGAGGTGAAGGGGTGGTAAACATTTGTCTGCAGCAGACTAGACCCGTGCCAGAATGAGACCTGTCTTCCGATTCTGAGGGCAGTTCTAGTTGCTTCTATCATGGCCGGGTACCCGATCAATGTGTGTGCCGTGATGTCGGCCAACATCTCTGTGATCACTAGGCAAGCTGACTCGTCTTACCCGTATCCGAACACTATTATAGAGTATCTCACAGATGCGGGGGTAGAGCCAAGGGATTATGATACGAAGGGGCGATTAAAGAAACCGTTCTCATGGTACTCTCTGATGGATAATACGAACCCAAAGAAGAAGGTTCAGCCTCCTACCACTGCGGGCCAATCTGACGAGCCAGCTATGGTAGTTGCGGAGGCAGTTGATGGTCCATCCACTTTGGCCGAGCCTTCCTCCAGTGCCTCGGCGATGCCTCCACCACCATCTTTAGTTCCCACTGCTTTTCCTACAATAGGTTCCACCTCGTCTTTGAAGCCGGTGCCCATGCCTACTACTCCACTTTCTGCGCTGCGAGTCTCCTAGACACCGGCGAGCCTCAACAACTGGATGCAGACGGCCACTACAAAGTTGTATGACATATCCAGTACTGTTGCAGCACAGTCATCCATTCAGGCACCTCAGGTTCCCCTAACAGTGGAAGATACATTGAAGAAGCTCCCGGAGAACCAGACTACTATCATGAACACTCTGGTACAGCATGGGTAAGTGATTGAGGAGCTGGGAAAGGAAGTAAAGAAAATGAGAAAGTCTCATGCTTCCAAGAAGTCAGTAGACAAGCTCTGGAGACAGGTGACCACGATTGCAGCAGCCAGAGATCTCCCATTTGAGATGCTGATTGATCCAGCTGTTACAGCACCAACAACACCATCAGCTCCATTGGCACCAAATAGCCAGTTTGAGGAGCCAGAACTGGTTGCCGGCACTGCCGAGGTAGTGCATCAGATGTTCAGCAACCCAGTCACTCCTAGAGTTGAGAATGATGAGATCTAGTTGGAGGAGACTAAGGGCGGTGACGTTGCTGTGGACACAGAGATGTCAAAGGAGCCATAGGGAGTTTTCTTCGCTCCTTCCTTTCCTTTAATCTTATTTTGTTAAGCACCAGGAACAATACTTATTTTTATTCGGGGGGGGGGGGGTGTGGAGACATCTGATCTTATTTGATGATTCTAAGACATTTGGCCTATAATTAACTTGATACTATTTTCTTTTGCTGTCTCATTATGTATATATTCTCTCTCCTCTCTCATTATGTATGTTCGTTATGCTTTCAATAGTTTTTTCTTTGTAGCTTATTTATGTTTCTTTTCTTATTAGTTAGTGTCTAATTTAGTAGCTTCTTTTTATGTTTTAGTAGATAATAAGCCTTTGGTTTTCTTAATGGCACAGTTCTTTCCAAAGGTAGTTTTTGTTTGAACCGGGTGACTCTTCCCAACGATGGATGGCATGACAACCTTCTTAAGGGAATGAGTCCGTTTTGTGCTTAGGTAATAATAGTAGTAGTAGTGAATAAAAAGACCTAATTTAGTCATACTCGAAGAGTCAAACATGCTTATTTAGCACCAACAAACTTAATTACGTGCTTATGGTTAGAGAAAAAGTTTTTAAAAGGAAATAGCTCTAGTTAGTGACTTTGTGACTCTTGTGTTGACTTTGATACCATCGAGTGGTCTAGTTGGACCATAGTGATCTTCAATCTTGGATGTGGTCGTTGTGGGGCCTCGACTCTATCCTCTTTAACAATCTAGTTGCGTGAGGGGTGAGATTCTTTGTTACTAGTCCAAGTACCCATGCGGAAGGTCTAGAACTTGCCTCGAATGTGTTTAAAGGCAAAATCGTAAGTTTTGCTTGGCTTGAGAAGTGATTGTAGGCTTTCTTGGCCCGTTTGAATTTTTCATTGCCTACCAATGTTGTTATCCCTAGTCAACTGATTTGAGCCTCGAGCCTTTCTCATTTGATAACCATGTTACTAGCCTTTACCCGTTTTGTCGTGACCCTCTCTTGGCACCCGAGATTTTCTTAACACTCCTATGAAACAATGGGATAAAAACATAAGTTTGGGGGAGAGACGAGGAACTTGAAAGAGGTTTCAAGGCACAAAAAGAGAAAAGAAATGATGAGAAGGAAAGGCAAAGAAAAGAAAAGAACAAAAAGAGAAATGCAAAAGGTGAATTAGTGGAAGAGTAGAAGGGATTCAAAGAAGGGAAATCATCCCAAACATGGAGAAATATGAATATAATGATCAAGAAAGAGTGATGTTAAGTCTCTCTAGTCCCCCCGTGGAAAAGAAAAATGCCTCAAGGAATTGGCAAAGTGTGAGCCAAGAATTGAAAGATGGAGTGCTTAAGGAAGGTTCAACCACTAATCCATATTGTTTCAATCCCTAATCCAAAAGCGTTATTACATCCCGAAAGAAGTCCTACTTGATTTTGAGCCGAGTGAGCTGCATTTGTGGTGATCTACATGAGGGGCAAGCCTATGGTACTGGAAGCCGTCCTTGTGACTTGAGAGAGGTGAGTGAACCTTTCATAAACCTTTGAATTGAGTGCTATATTCTTAAGTGAGCTTTCCAAATGGAAAGTAGAGGAGGAAGAGTTTGGAGTCCACCATGACCTACAAGATAGAGTGAGAGTCCTTGATGAGTAAAGTCAACCCTTGATGCTCGAATGTCACATTAGAGCTATATGTGCATAAATGTTTAACTTGTTGCCTTGTCAATAGTGCATGGGTGGTGTGGGTAATTATTGGTCCTAACTGAGGTGTGAATTGTTCACCCATGGCTAGCTGTAATGTCCCTTAACTTTTGGAGGTGTGAACTATTTTGTTTGCTTGAGGACAAGAAAAGACTTAAGTTTGGGGGAGTTGATAAGTGGGAATTTTGACTACTTATTAGTGCCTTTTAGCTTTTATTTTAGTCTAAAAGCATGAATTGTGTTTTCAAAACTGATAAAATGTGCAAAATTGTAGGAATGTTGGAAGTTGGACTACCAAGATGAAATGCGACTCAAAAAGGAGTAATCTAAGGCAATAAAAGGCACATAAGCTTACAATGTGCGGACCCCAGAATTTCATCTGTGGCTGCAAACAATGAAGGAAATCCCAGCAAACTTTCTAACAAACTGCGGACCGCACAGGAATTGTGCGGATGCGAAAGAAGAGCTTGAGATCAACTTCAGAGGGTGTGCAAATTTCCAAGTTCCGAGCCCCTCAGAATTGTGGACCGCACAAGAATTGTGCGGCAGCAGAAGAAGTGCCTTGCGGCCGCAGAAGTAAAGGTGTGGACTGTAGAAAACTAGGTTGCAGACGCAGTGCTAAATTTGCGGACCGTAGAAATGTTGCCTCGCTGCCGCAATTAAGAATTATGCGGCCGCAGAATTCCAACTCCTGCAAGATCAAAAATTCTACGGACCGCACATGGATTGTGCTGCAGCAGAACCTTCCGAGGGGCATTTTTGTCCGAAATGATCAACCTTGTATAAAAAGAAGAGTTTCACGAATTTAGGTCAAGTTTTGAATATTTTAAGTACTGTAGCCGTTTCTCTTTGCTTTTTAAGGAAAATTTAGCTTATTTTGGTGATTTAGCATTATATTTCTCTATTTTAATCTTTCAATATTGAGTTTTATTATCCTTTCTTCTTTGTTTTTTCTACACCCACTATGAGTAGCTAGATTTTTAATAGGGTTGTGATCCAAACCTAGTGTAAACCTTATGGGTGATTAATTTTATGCTTGATTATGAATGAGTGTTTATTATTTAGCTTAATAATTCTTCAATTGTAGAATTAATGGTTGCAAACATTGAATCATGCCTATTTGACTTGGTCTCTTCTTGAGAAAGAGGGACTTAGTCTAGGTTAACTTAGCTAACAAGGAATTGGGTCAATTGAGAGATTGATTAACCCAATTAAAGGGTTCAACCTAGAGATAGTAACAACCTAATTTGAGCTCTTATCAATCACTTTGGTAGATACCCATTTGGTCTTGAGAAAACCAAATTGGACAAGACCACTCTCTGACTGAGAGGTATTGAGTGGGCAATGTAGTGTTGTGAGCTATAATACAACCTAGTTAATAAAACGAGCATAAAAGTGTTTATCCCATTAGGCAAATACCTAGGTCATGGTTACAACCCTAGGTCTTTTATATATTGGGAAAACACTCAAAAACAATCATCTCTAGTTTTATAGCTTTAAATTTGCAATCATTAGCTTAATTTTAGAAGTAGAAATAAAAACCTATTTGTTGAAGTACAATCTAGATCCCGAATATTTGTTGGGTTTTATTATTGCAAATGACCATGTCATACCTCTTTAGATGCGTGCATTAGGACGTGATCAGCTATATCATTATTATGTCCGGGTAGACTAAGATTCATATCATGCCTTATATGTGCTATTTGTATTTACCTTGTATATTTGATTTCCTTAATTTATGACTTGGAACGAGACTAGAATACAATATTGACCGAGTCTCTTACTTTGGAACCTTTGGAATATTCGAAGAACAATAGATCCATGTCGTCACGATTCTAATGGGATCGGGCCGTTTTCCTCGGCAATATTATAAATTACTTTTATGGGATCGAGTTGTTTACCTCAGCAATATGGTAACACTATTCTTATGGGACCGAGCCGTATGTCTCGACAGTACTTTGTATCACTTTTCCTAAGGTATTGGGTTGTTCGTCTCGGTAGACTCGTGCTTAGTAATTGATATTTGATTTGGTTTGATATCAGCCGAGTTCGTGCCTTCGAGGCCGGTTATGACAATTTAGTGATTTCATGATCCATGTTTGGAAATTTACTATTAAGTTTTTCTGTTTTGTTGCTACTTGTTGTACTTCCTACATGTCTACTTTATGTGTTTTATTATTTGACCACTAGTAAGTATTAAGTCGACCCCTCGTCACTATTTCTTCGAGGTTAGAAGTGGATACTTACTGGGTACGCATTGATTTACGTACTCATGCTACACTTCTGCGCTGATTGTGCAGGTAGTGAGACATATATTTTCAGTGGTCACACGAGCGCGTAGACGCACTTTCACGGAGACTTAGTGGTGAAGTGCTTGCCTTGCTTTGATTTGCAGAACGTGGAGTCTCCCTCTGCCTTATTTATTGTTACTGTCTATTTTATTTCAGCCAATAGCTGTAGTAGTTTTGTATATTTCCTAGATTGCTCACGCACTTCTGAAATCGGGTTTTTGGGGCTTCTAGTGGACTTTCACGGTTGCACATATTGTTACTATCACATTACTTTATGTACTATTCGTACCCGTATTTTTGGTAAAACAGTGCATATATTTCCATGAGTTTCATGTTTAGTTCCTATTTAATTAATGAAAAATTTTAAGTTTAAAGGCTAAATTGGATAATTTAAGAGGAGGTTCACCGTTGGCTTGCCTAACTACATCGTTGGGCGCCATCGCGACCTATTATGGAATATGGGTCGTGACAGTTGATTTGAACGGTTATTGTTTTCTTTAATTTATTTCACTTGTATTTTTAACTGTATTTGATTATTTGCTGTTTCATCACATGTTTACTCTTAGTTGTCATTTATTGCTTTTACTTTATGTTGTAAGCTTTATATTAATATTCTGCATAAGTTTTTATGTTTAGTGAGTGTCTTGACTTGACCTCGTCACTACTCCACTAAGGTTAGTCTTGATACTTACTAGGTATCATTATGATTTACTCATACTATGTTTCTGCACTTTTTTTTGCAGATTCATGTACCTCTGCCCTTGTCAGAAGCTGGTGAGTGGATTCAGTTATTGAGGAAACTTCAAGGTATACCTACTTGACACTCGCAGGCCTCGGAGTCATCTTCTAGTGATCATATGCTACTGTTTCTTTTATTTTCGAACAATATTGTAATAGAGATTCCTAGTGTATTTCAGTAGAGCTTATGACTCTGTACTATCGATTTTGGGATTATATGACTGTTATCCCATTTTGGCTTTCATTATGTCATTTATCAGTTTATTTATTTCTATTAAATTCCTCAATATGTGCAAGGCTTACCTAGTCTTAGAGGCTAGGTGCCATCACGATCCTAAATGCGGAATTTTGGGATTGTGACATTTATAACCAACATTAATGAAAAGTAGGAAGAAGAAAGGAAAAACTCGTTGCCAAATCTTTTGCCTTGCTCCTCCAAAAGTCTTCTATCTCCACAAAAGGGAATTTTAGGATGTATTAATATGACCTAGGGTTTGTATTTGGGTGAAACTTAATTCTCGAATTTCGGAAAGTAGAACTGGGATACATGCCAAGGTTCGCACCTCGCGCAGCCTTAAGGCACACTACCATATAAAATTTTCGCGATGAAGCGGTCCACGTCTGTGGCATTCACTTTGCTCTTTTGCACGAAGGCCGACTCCCTTAGCGCGCCAGCCTTCGCGTGACACACAGGCTTAAGGCATGCTCCCAAATTTTATTTCTTCATCTCTTTTTCACATCGAATCGTTTTATTTTGATCACCTTTCATCCAAACTTGTTCTGACACATGAACATATTCCACTTCAAAAAATCACGTGATCTCCCTCTACTCGCATAAGAAATATGATGAAAATATACTCATAAATATGTACTTTTAATTATTTATCTCATCAAGTGCTTCCTTATAGAGTATAGACGATATTCATGATATATGTTCCTGTTATCAATTTCAGTTGCTCTGTCATGATCGGAACTATTCCTCAACATTGAAAGCCCTCTTGAGAAATGCAACATTAAATTATCCATATGAGAAAATGTGTTGCGGTAGATATAGTCCACAATTAGAGATTCTTTGACCATGTGCTTTATTGTCGTCATTACGAAATATAAACCTAAATGAAATTATTTTCGAATGAATTTGAAAGAATATCCTTCATTATTTAGGGAGAAATTTGAATTCTTAAGATAATTTGGCAGCAAATTTACTCGTGTAATTTCTGCACGCATATGTATGCTATTGGTTTATCATTTTTCATTTTTTAAAATCTACCATCATTTTCAGCAAAATCTGTTACAAAGTAACCGTTATACGAGAATTCCTATATTTTAAATTACAAATTGCATAAATTTTACTAACTTATCCATATATTATGTTAAGTGATCATTTCACATGAAAATTTGTGTGATTTTCACTTACCTTTTATTTGTAGCTATTATCTCTCTTCGCTTGTTTCGTCCTCCAATAAGTAATTTCACTATTATTAATATGTAAATTACACCTGAAAAGCACAATAACAACAATAATATATCTAGTATTATCCCACACTGTGGGGTCTGGGAAGGGTAGTGTGTACCCAGACCTAATCCCTACATGTGAGGATAGAAAGGTTGTTTCCAATAGACCCTCGGCTCAGGAAAGCATAAGCACCACATTAATGAAAATATAGACAAGAAGGGACAACACTAAAGGACATATAAAAGCAGAATAAAGACAACAAGATAGTAAGGTGATCAACAATGAAAGAAAAGAACAATTAGTCATAAAAACCTACTACCAACAAAAAGAGAGATTGCGTGCCAATACTACTGTTATGAACACTCTAGACTACCTACTCTGCTACCCTAATCCTCGACCTCCATATCTTACTATCAAGGGTCATGTCCTCGGTCAGCTGAAGTTGCACCATGTCTTGCCTAATCACCTCTCCCCACCTCTTCTTTGGCCTACCTCTACCTCTACATAGGCCCTCCAATGTCAACCTCTCACACCTTCTCACCGGAGCGTCTGTGCTCCTCCTCCTCACATGACCAAACGACCTAAGTCGCGCTACCCGCATCTTGTCCTTAATAGGGACCACACTCACCTTGTCGCGAATAACCTCATTTCTAATCCTATCTAACTTGGTGTACCCGCACATCCATCTCAACATCGCCATCTCTACTACCTTCATCTTATAGACATGAGCGATCTTGACTGGCCAACACTTAGCCCAGTACAACATCGTCGGTCTGACCACCACTCTGTAGAGCTTACCTTTAAGTTTTGGTACCTTCTTGTCACACAAAACACTGAAAACGAGTCTCCATTTCATCCATCCCGCCCCAATACGATGTGTGACATCTCAAGCAATCTCCCCATCCACTTGAGTTATAGACCAAAGATACTTAAACCTTCCTCTCCTAAGGATGACCTGCAAATCCAGCCTCACCTTCCCTTCTCCCCTTCGGTCTCAACACTGAACTTACACTTCAAGTATTTTGTCTTGGTACTGCTCAACTTGAACCTTTAGACTCCAGGGTCTGCCTCCATACCTCTAACTACGCGTTCACACCGCCTCGCGTCTCGTCAATCAATATAAAATCATCTGCAAATAGCATGCACCATGACACCTCCCCCTGGATATGGCGCGTCAGTACGTCCATCACCAGGGAAAACAAAAAAAGGCTGAGTGCCGACCCCTGATGCAACCCCATCATAACTGAAAAATGGTCCGAGTCCCACCCACCGTCCTCACTCGGGTCTTTGCTCCATCATACATGTCTTTAATCACCCTAACGTAGGCAACATGTACAACTCTAGCCTCCAAACATCTCCATAAAATGTCCATCATAACTTTATCATACACCTTTTTAAGTCGATGAACACCATATACAAGTCCTTCTTCCTCTCCCTATACTACTCCATCAATCTCTTAACAGGGTGGATGGCTTCTGTAGTCAAACGCCCCGGCATAAATCCAAACTGGTTCTCGAAATAAGACACACTCCTCTTCACCCTTAGCTCTAGCACTCTCTCCCAGGCTTTCATAGTATGGATAAGCAGCTTGATACCCCGATAGTCATTGCAATTTTGGATATCACCCTTGTTCTTGTATACTGAAACAATCGTACTCCACCTCCACTCTTCGGGCATCTTTTTTTCTTCTAAAAATGATATTAAATAACGTAGTGAGCCACTCCAAGCCTGCCTTGCCCTCACTCTTCCAAAACTCCACCAGGATTTCATTCGGCTCGGTCGCTTTGCCCCTGCTCATCTTACGTATAGCCCCCTCCACTTCATTAACTCTAATCCGCCTACGATACCCAAGTCATAATGACTCCCAGCGAGTTCCAAATCACCCAGTACAATTCTCCTGTCCCCCTCCTCGTTCAAGAGACTATGGAAGTAGGTCTGCCATCTTCGACGGATAAGCCCCCCATCCAACAAAACTCTGCCTTCTTCGTCCTTGATGCACTTCACTTGGTCCAAGTCAAGAGCCTTCCTTTCTTGCGCCTTGGATAATCTGAACAACATCTTATCCCCACCTTCGGCCCTAGAGTTCCACTTACAAAGGACTAAAAGCTGCAGTCTTGGCAGCCGTAACTGCTAGCTTGCCTCTTTCTTAGCCAACTTATATTGCTCCCTATTCGCCCTCTTCTCCTCCCCGTCTACACTTTCCACTAGCTTCAGATACGCCGCTTTCTTAGTTTCCACTTTTCCATGCACCTCTCTATTCCACCACCAGTCTCTCTTGTGACTACCAGAGTAACCCTTTGAGACCCCTAATACTTCTCTCGCGGCTTCTCTAATGCACTGCACAGTCGTGGTTCACATAGCGCTTGCATCCCCACTACTCCGCCAAGCCCCTATAGTCAGCAGCTTGACCCCTAACTCCTGCGCTTTAGCTTCCATCAAGGCTCCCTACTTGATCCTATGTTGGCTATACATTGCCCTCCTCATCCTCTTCCTCGTGATCTCAACGTCCATGACCAGGAGCCTATGAAGGGTCGAGAGGTTCTCACTCGGGATGACCTTGTAATCCATGCAAAGACTTCTATCGTACTTCCAGCAGAGTAAATAATCAATCTAAGTCTCGACAACCGAACTCCGGAAGGTGACCAAGTGCTCCCTCTTTTTTGGGAAACTAGAGTTTGCTATCACCAATCAAATGCTCTAGCAAAGTCCGGTAGAGACGTTCCTCCTCCGTTTCTATCTCCAAACCAAAGCCACCATGCACATCATCATACCCCCCAGACATCGATCCAATGTGACCATTGAAATCTCCTCCTATGAAAAGCTTCTCGGTATGCGGGATAACACGCACCATCTCATCCAAATCCTTCCAGAAACGCCTCTTGACTTCCTCATCCAAGCCTGCTTGGGGTGCGTACCCACTGATTATTTTCAAAGTAAAACCTCCAACAACTAGCTTGGTAGTCATCAGTCTATCATTCACCCTCCTAACCTCCACCACTAGTTCACGGAGGTCCTTATCAACCAAGATACCTACCCCGTTCCTGCCCCCACCGTTCCAGAATACTATAGTTTGAACCTGTCTATATCCCGCGCCTTATCTCTTACCCACCTAGTCTCCTGTACACAAATTACACCTGAAAAGTATGAGACTAAAATTAATGGTAAATATCCAGTAATTATGTGTGAAGATAATTTATAAGATTCCTATAAAGAATTACCAAATATAGCTGTCGTACGACAAAGAGATGTAAACTAGAACTATGACCAATTTTTCTTTTAATTTAGGTTTTCTGTTTATGTTCTTATTTTGTAATTTCAATTGATATGTATGTCAAAAATGTTTGCCTTTAGATTTCAAGATTGTGAAGAGTTGCCACTTTCACTAATATGAAGGATCACATCATATCCCTTCAAATAAATTGGTGTTTTATTTAAATTTTTTTGGTATAAATAAAGTATTTAAATTATTCAGAAGGGAATTTAGATATTTTAACTTTATCGTTAAGAGCTTTTTTGTACTTTGAAGTCCAATTAACAATGAGGACAAAAAATAATTTATTATATCTTGATTTTTGTTTGTATAGCATGGATAATCCAAATGTGAGGAGTAAATACGGTTATAGTTAGGGAGAATTACACAAAAATACAGTTTACCTACCTACATTGCAGCAGAATAACCCAGTTACAACTTTGCAAATCTGTAGCCCATTAACAATAGGCCAACGTTTGAAAAATAAGTATTTTTTTCTTTCTTTTTTCATTCTGCAGATCTTCAAGCACGAAAATTCAGTGATTTTTTATTCTTCTTCCCCAAGTTTGTATATATTCCTATTCCAGCTACAAAAAATTCAAATTCATATATAATGCAACTTGAAAACCTTAAGTTTTCTTCTTTTCCAACTTCCAAATAGCATAAATAAAAAATAAAAATTGAAAAAATTATTGCACGTTCATGATTTTGCAAATAAATCAACAAGAAAAGTCGATTTATACATAGATTGAACATATAAAATTTTAATTTTAGATTTAACTACTCATGTGCATTACATGTATAATGATGTATAACTATGTATAAACTTGTATATACAATCTCTAATAATGTATATCAGAAAAATAAGACAAAGAAGAAGAAAAGAAGAAAGTGTCAAACATCCATGGAGCCTACTATACACGTACAATGTATATACACACTTATACATTAAAAATATATCTAATTTATACAACATTGTACGCATATATACATACTTATACATATTTATATAATATTGTATAAGTTTGTATAAACACTACCTATACAAATTTACACCAGAAAACGCCTTCTGTCCATCACCACATTACAGTTTTCGGTGGTTGCTGGTGTTGAATTTTTCCGGCGAGGTTTTGGCATTCAAATATGGGCTTCACCAGTAGCAAAGGATGAAACAAAAACTAAGAGAAATAAGAAAATATGAGACGAGGTCGCCGGAGATGCTCTTTTAGGCAAGATCTGATAGTTTTAGGCTAGATCTGATAGTTTTAGGACTGATATGCCAAATTTTATTGTGGTTCCTTAACCTTTTTTTGTCAATTAACTCAAAAATCTAAATCTAATTGACATAGAATGGGAGGATTATCACGAGTGTGTACAAAAAAATTCTGTAATTTTTAGGGAGAAGGAAGAGAGAGGCGAGTGAAGAGAGATTGAGTATGCTGGGAAAGAAGAAAGAAGAAAAGAAAAAAACCCTAGAAGTATGTCTTTAATAATGGGCTAAAGACTAAAAAGTTTCTTTCAAGATATATACAACCTGGGTCAAACCGGATAAAGGCTTCAAACATGGACCATTTTTAATTGGGTTGCTGTGCCAAGTGATTAAAAGCGTGATTCTTTCATACAGTTATCAAAAAGCTCATCTCATGAATAAATATCTTAAGGGATGTATAAAAAAAAAAAAAAAAAAAAAACATATAACAACTAAAATGATAACCGAATAGAGTAACACATTTACGAAAGCTCTCTCTTTTGTACGTCCGCAAGACAACTAGCACAACAATTGTGAATATGCTGCCTACTATCCCCGTTTTTTAAAACTTTTTATCCCCCTTTTTTTCTTCCCTTATTCGAGCAGCTCATATTCATTATCTTAATTAGGAAATGAATTTAAGTTGTAAACACAGGTAATATATGAATTTTTATAATACTAGTGCAATTTAACTTTTGATTGGAGCTTAATTACTATTTTTATCAAAGATCTATTAATTCTTATTTTAGTAATTTATATATAATTATCTTAAAAGTAACTTAATTGTATAAGTATTTTATACGGTCAATGCATAGAACTTGAATTCATAAAAACTAGCTAAGCTTACATTTCCAAGTAAAGACCAAATCTTATTGGCACGTGACAAGGGACACTGTATGAATATGAGGACTTTCCTTCAGTAACTCGACATCGGCCCTACAACATTCATTGTGCAGTGAATATGATTTGGCCAAAAGGACAATGTATGGACATTGAATTAGATCACGAAAAGGAAGCAACATCCTGTCATTATATTATCAGACTGATACATTTGCATTAATTTTTTCTACTGTATATGATAATTTTATCCATTGTCGGCATATCAATTTTTTATTTTGGAACTTGTTAGGATAAACGATCAAGAAAGAGGATGCCAAATACAAATAATTATGTGTTTAATGAAAATTATCATTTCGTCATTATTAGATCCTGAAATGCTCATCTTCCACAATAATTGATCTGTGACTAAGAAAGATTCTTGTTTTTTGCGTACTCAATTAAGTGAAGTTAAGTCGTTTTAAGAGAAAAACTATGAATGGTCTGACCATTTAATTTCCAATTAGTTGAGCTTGCTGTTGAGTTTTTAGAATAATGAAATGAAGTTCAATTAGAACAGAGATGACATCACGTAAAGTGTAGAGACATTCACAATATCATTTTCATGAACATTTATTATTCTTAATGTCGGATATATTCTTCGGCTTGTGCTACAGTCATTGTCATCGTATACGACGGTTAAAATCGGGCCCACACTGATTTATCGAGACCAGTGTGAAGGATCGATGATCGATCCCGTAATAGATTGAATCGAGGCACGAGGACAAGGTACCGAGTTCGAGATTCGAGGTACCTGTCAAGATCGAGGCCGGTAGTGACTGAGACCAAATGAGACAGATATCGAGTAAGATCGAAGGTAGCATAATAACAGAAGGGCGAGATATCCGTGACTGGTCGGAGATCATGGCGGAAATCTCGGAACGGATCAAATCAAGGACGGTTAACTAGCTAATCATGGGATTTTCTTTTGTAATTAGAGTTATATCATAATAGAATTCCTCTACTATATAAAAAGGAGTCTCAATCATTTGTAGGGCACTTACATTCTGAGATATAAAAGCAATATTACAGTTTCTCTTTAATTTATACTCTTGTTCATCAGTTTTCTTATATTTTTAACTGTTCTTATACCAATCAGCTTGAGGGTTGAATTCCATTCAAACACTGGTTTGCTTTATCTTATTGTTAATTTCTATTACTAATCTTTACATTTATCAATTGGTATTAGGTGAAATTACGTGTCCTTAAAACCACATTATAAGTTTAATTGTTATCCAATTTTAAGGGTAAACAGTTTGGCGGCCACCGTGGGGCTAAGGATAATAGTAATTGTCTGGTGTTAATTCTCATCACACACTGCTTTACGCTTGTTCTCGTAAGTGTCTTTGATTTCAGGAATCAACATCTCAAACTCTCAAGTAGCACCCACTCATATAGACAACGACCTTGGTCTTCATGGCGAGAACGAAAATATAGTCGCCCCGGAAAACGGAGTACCTCCAGTCAACCCCGATGGACCACCGGCCGTAGACCCAGTTGATGTCAGCTCCCATATTGCCATTAACGGGTATTTGGGCGTCGACCCTGAAAATAGCATCCGCAAAGACGCTCGAGCAGCCGATCAGAACGCACAGGGCGGTGAAGAAGGAGAAATTAGCCTTCGAATGATATTCGAGATGTTACAGACTCAACAAGATGCGATAGCGCAACTATAAAATCATAATCGAGCACCAAGTAGAATTGAGCTCGAAACATCACAAGAAGTTGTTCGTAGAGCCGAACCTGTACCGGAAAAATCGAACGCCAATGAATCGGGTACTGATGCCTCCATTATGAAGATGCTTGAGAAGATCACTAAACGGATTGAATTAGGAGAAAAGAAAATCGAGGCAAATGATAAAAAGGTAGAAACATACAACTACCACGTTGACCAAATTCCGGGGGCACCACCAATTCTAAAGGGTTTGGATTCGAAGAAGTTCGTGCAGAAGCTTTTCCCTCCAAGTGCGGCTCTGAAGCCAATCCCGAAAAAATTTCGTATGCCAGTAATTCCCAAATACAATGGGCCCACTAACCCTAATGAGCATGTTACTTCTTATACATGCGCAATAAAGGGGAATGACTTAGAAGACGATGAGATTGAATCCTTTATATTGAAAAAGTTTGTAGAGACTTTATCAAAGGAGGAGATGATATGGTACCACAATTTGCCACCCAATTCCATCGATTCCTTCGCCATTCTTGCATATTCGTTCGTAGAGGAACACGTCGGAGCAATAAAGGTTGCAACTAGTAAGTCAGACCTCTTCAAAGTGAAACAAAAGGACAACGAAATGCTAATGGAATTCGTATCTCGATTTCATATGGAACGCGTGGACCTACCCCCGGTCACAGATGATTGGGCTGTTCAAGATTTTACTCAAGGTTTGAACGAACGAAGTTCGATAACATCACGACAACTAAAGCATAATTTAATTAAATATCCAGCTGTAACCTGGGCCGATGTACATAATCGATACTAGTCGAAGATCAGGGTTGATGATGATCAATTGGGATCCCATTCCGGTTCCGTTTACCCAAATAGGCCCGTCGGCAGAATTCAAAGGGACATGGACAGAGAACCTCGATCGAACAGAGATCGGTACCAACCATACAACGCAGATCATAGAAACAACGGCCAGGACGTAACCCTGTTCGAAATGATCGAAGGAATGATCGAGGACAGAGCTCTTAAGGGCTCATGAGTAAAAGTGGCTTCGATAAACATGTCGAGCCCACGGAAGCACCGCGACTATTAGAATATAACTTCAGCATCGATGCATCCTGTTTTGTATCAGCCAGTGGACGGATCAAGGATACTAGATGGCCCAGGCCCTTACAGACCGACCCAGCTCAAAGGAACCCAAATCAAATATGCAAATACCATGGTACCAATGGTCACAAAACCAAAAATTGTAGACAGCACATGGAAGAGGTAGCTCGTTTGTTCAACGAGGGTCACCTTCAAGAATTCTTAAGTGATCGAGCCAAGAACCACTTCAAAAACAAAGATTCAAACAGACAGAACGGGTAGGAAGAGCCACAACATGTGATTCACATGATCGTTGGTGGGGTCAATATTCCTCAAGGACCGGTATTTAAATTCTCCAAGGTGACAATCACGAGGGAGAAGCGAACTCGGGACTACTTACCAAAAGAAACCTTGTCTTTCATCGATGAGGATGCAGAAGGGATCGAACAACCTCACAACGACGCACTGTAATATCTATCCTTATGAATAAAATTCAAGTTAAACGTGTGTGGATTGATCCTAGTAGCTTGGCAAATATTATTCGATCAAGGGTCGTAGAGCAACTCGGGCTCCAAGATCAAATCGTACGTGCTCGTAGCTCGGGTACTTAACGGCTTTAACATGGCAAGTGAAACCACCAAAGGGGAAATCGTTTTGCTAGTAAATGTGGCCGGGGCCATCCGAGAAACAAAATTCCATGTGATCGAAGGCGACATGAGGTACAACGCATTGCTCGGGAGGCCTTGGATCCATAACATGAGGGCAGTACCCTCGATACTTCATCAAGTCCTGAAGTTTCCAACATCAGAAGGAATCAAAACGGTGTACGGTGAACAAACCGCCGCCAAAGAAATCTTTGCAATGAGCGAAGTTGTAACGACATCGGTGCTTTCGTTAACAAAGGGGTCGGAGTCAAAGGGAAAGCAAGAAGTCAAATAGCAATCACAGCTGCAGGCCTCGACCCGATCAGAGAAGCATGAAATTTTTGAGGATGATAATTATATGATACCCCGAACCATCATAATTCCCACTGATTTTGATGCAACGAAGTCGACGGTCGAAGAGCTAGAACAAATCATATTGATCGAACATCTACCCGATCGAAAGGTATACCTGGGCACGGGGTTAACCCTCGAGCTCAAGGAAAAACTCATTAAATTCCTTATAAAAAATATGGATTATTTTGCTTGGTCCCACCTTGACATGACAGGGATCCCACCAGAGATTACTACCTATCGATTGAGTTGGGACCCAAAGTTCCGACCGGTAAAGCAAAAGAGAAGGCCCCAGTTCGAGGTTAAGCATGCATTCATCAAGGACGAGGTAACCAAACTTCTCAAAATAGGGTCCATTCGAGAGGTAAAATTTCCCTAATGGCTAGCAAACGTAGTCGTAGTCCCTAAATAAGGGAATAAACTTAGAATGTGCGTAGACTAGAAGGATTTTGAACAAAGAATTCCCTAAAGATTCCTTTCCTTTGTCGAATATCGATCGCATGATCGATGCCACAGCCAACTACGAGATCCTTAGTTTTCTCGACACCTACTCCAGGTACAATCAAATACAAATGAACCCTGAGGATCAGGAAAGACTTCGTTCATCCCTAAATACGGCACCTATTGTTATAATGTGATGTTGTTTGGACTAAAAAATGCTAGTGCTACTTATCAATGCCTAGTAAATCGAATGTTTGAAGAACAATTAGGTAAATTATTGGAGGTTTATATTGACGATATGTTAGTTAAGTCCCTGCGAGTAGAGGACCATCTAAAATATTTGCAGGAAACCTTCGACATACTGAGAAAATACAACATGAAGCTCAACCCGGAGAAATGTGCATTCGGGGTCAGTTCAGGCAACTTCCTCGGCTTTATGGTATCAAATCGAGGGATCAAAATTAACCCCGATAAAATCAAGGCAATCGAAGACATCACAGTTGTTGATAATGTCAAGGTTGTACAAAGGTTAACAGGGCGCATAGCCACCCTAGGTCGATTTATTTCGAGGTCCTCAGATAGGAGCCACCGTTTCTTCTCAGTACTTAAGTAGAAGAGCAGTTTCAGGCGGACCCCGGAATGTCAACAAGCCTTGGAGGAACTCAAACGGTACCTGTCGAGCATGCCATTGCTTCACACCCCGAAAGCGAACGAGCAACTCTATTTATACTTAGCGGTCTCGGAGATAGTGGTAAGTGGGTCTTAGTTTGAGAAAAGCAAGGTACGCAATTTCCTGTTTACTATGTTCGTCGGATCCTAGGTGATGGAGAAACCCAATACCCACACTTAGAAAAATGAGCGCTCGCTCTGATAAGCGCCCCTAGGAAATTAAACCCATACTTTCAGTGTCGCCCAATTTGTGTTGTAACCACCTATCCCCTTCACAACATTTTGCACAAGCCCGAATTCTTGGGTCGATTGGCCAAATGGGCCATCGAGATCAGCGGGTACGATATTGAGTATCAATCCCGAACGACCATCAAGTCTCAAATCTTGGCACTTCGTGGCTGACTTCACGTCAACCCTCGTACCCCAGGTCAAAAAGGAACTTTTATTAAAATCGGGCACATCATAGGGGGTGTGGACCCTCTTCACATGCGGCTCTTCAAACGTGAAGGGGTCCGGGCTAGGCGTTGTTTTAAAGCCGCCCACAATACAATTAGAAAACTACCAAAATTCAAAATTAACTAACAATGAGGCCGAGTATGAGGCCATGATTGCAGGTCTCGAGCTAGGTAAGAGCTTGGGAGTGGAGGTCATCGAGGCCAAGTGTGACTCCTAACTTGTGGTAAAAGTCAACAGAACATTCGAGGTTTGAGAAGATCGAATGCAGAGGTACTTGGGCAAGTTACAAGTTACAACACATACCTCGTGAACTAAATAGCGAGGCCGATCCCCTTGCAAATTTGGGATCGTCGATCGTAGACAACGAACTTAGCTCGGGGACTGCCGTACAACTTTCAAGGTTAGTAAACGAAGAAGGACACGCCGAAATAAACTTCACAAGTCTAACCTGGTATTGGAGGAATAAGTACATAGAATACCTAAACAACGGGAAGCTTCCATCGGATCCTAAGAATCGAGGACTCTACGCACGAAGGTCGCACGGCTGACATTGGCCGAGGATGGAACACTATACAGGAGAATGTTCGATGGACCGTTGGCGAAATGTTTTGGACCAAGGGACACTGACTACGTTCTACGGGAAATTCACGAGGGCACTTGCGAAAATCATTCTAGTGCCAAGTCATTGGTTCACAAAGTCATCATAGCAGGGTACTATTGGGTCAATATGGAAAAAGATACAAAAGAATTTGTTCGAAAGTGCAACAAATGCCAAAGGTATGCACCGATGATTCACCAACCTGAAGAGCAACTCCACCCAGTCCTAAATTCGTTTTGTTTATGACTGATTATTTTTCTAAATGGGTTGAAGCACATGCCTTCGAGAAAGTCAGAGAAAAAGAAGTCATAGACTTCATCTGGGACCATATTATATGCCGATTCGAGATGCCTGCCGAGATCATATGCGACAATGGAAAGCAATTCATCAGCAGCAAAGTGACAAAGTTTCTCGAAGACCACAAAATAAAAAGGATCCTATCAACGCCATATCATCCTAGTGGGAAGGGATAGGCCGAATCGACAAACAAGACCATCATAAAAAATCTAAAGAAAAGATTGAACGACGCTAAAGGAAAATGGAATGAAATATTTCCCGAGGCCCTTTGGGCGTATCGAACAATGTCAAAATCCAGTACAGGGGACCGTTTTTTTTAGTCTATGGTGCCGAAGCTCTGATCCGGGTCGAAGTCGGGGAACCTAGCTTCACGTTTCGGTATGCAACGAAAGAGTCAAATCACGAGGCTATGAATACGAGCATCGAATTTTTAGATGAAAGACGGGAAACTGCCCTCGTTTGAATGGCTACACAGAAACAACTGATCGAAATGTATTAATCGAAGAGCCAATCTTCGACACTTTAAAATCGGGGACTTAGTTCTGAGAAAGGTCACCCTCAATTCTCGAGACCCAAATGAAGGAAAACTTGGACCGAACTGGGAGGGACCGTATCAGGTCCTCGATATCATCGGAAAAGAATCCTATAAACTTGGCACGATGGACGGCAAGCAATTACCAAACAATTGGAACGTATCACTCCTCAAACGATATTACTGTTAAGGTATTACCTTCTCCATTTTCATTTATATTTTATACTAACCAATTGCAGGTCTTCAATTGAAGACGTCGAAGGATCATCACAAAGTCCTTAGGTCTGAAAGCACGCGTTGCACTCTTTTTCCCTTAGACCGGTTTTTGCCCCAAATGGGTTTTTCCGACGAGGTTTTAGTGAGGAAACCATTATCGTGATAACTTAGAGCAATTCAACAGTATTCATCACCCTCAGATGTCAACTTTGTTACAAGAAAGATACATTGTGTCAACAGGATCTCGATAGGTAAGATTTTGTAAGGGCCAAAATGGTCAAACGAACCGTGCCCATGTAGATTACTCGAGCCCTAAAGGCAAATATTTCACGTCTTAGAGAAATTTTTACTTCAAAATTTCGTACTTTTTGTCTATTGTGGAAACAGGATTAAGGGCAAATCATAACTGAAGTTCAAACAACTTACCCCATACTTGGGGACTGCCATCTGAAAAATCGACGTAATCGAATTATTAAAGTCTCGAGATCATAAGACCTTAAAAAGGCAACCCTCATTTTTATAGGCCATGGCCACCCACTCGGGGACTGACACTTCGAAAAAGTTTGAAGTACAATCGGGAAACAAGCCCAAGAGGCAAATCCCAAGTTAAAGGCTACGGCCAAACTAACACGGTTCGGAGACGTCTGAATTCTGTAATGCAAACAGGCCATTTAATATATTCACAAAACTGGATAAAAAGGCTACCCTCGGCAAAATTATAAAGGATTTCGATAACATCAACTCTGGAAAACCCTAAAGGGGTACCGAATTGTTCTAACTCTCGAACAACCTTATTTCATGCTAAGGCATAACAAATTTTTATATGATTTACTTTTTTAAGCCGAAAGAGGAAAAGAGCCATTCTTTTGAGGCCATATAGGCCTAATTCAAGAGCCTAAGGACCGTTTCATTTTTTGAGTTCGAGAAGTCATCCTCACTCAGCTAAAACCTAAGGGTCATCCTACTTCGAGTTCAAGCAAGTACTCACGCGATTATATAGAATACACTAGCCCGACTTCGATCAAATTGCCCAAACACCTCGTACTTATGAAAGTTTTCAAGGCATGGACGAAACAGAATTTTCACAAGGCAGAAATTGAAATAAAGACAAGTCAGAGAGAAAAGAGATCTTTTATATATATGGAAATAATTACAAACACCGATCAGGATCCTACACAAAAATTCAAAAAAGAAAAATCCTAAGTGCCAAATTTTCCTCGAGACCTACATCTTCATCATCGGGATCTTCTGCGCTCTCGGATCTACTCACGCTCCCAGAATCATCATCATCGGAAGAGACTAATGCTCTGGCTTCGACTTTAAGTTCTTTTGCATTTTTGATCTCTATACTGAGATCGAAGCTACGCGCGTGGATCTCCTCAAGAGTTTCTCTTCGAGACTGGCACTTGGCATGCTGAGCAACCCGGTATGCTCGAGTCTAAGCAGTATCAACAACTTCCTTTGCTCGAGCTTGAGCGGCTTCAGCGTCAGATCGGTAGACGGCCACACTTGCCTCAGCATCGACCTTAGTTGTCTCAGCCTTAGATTTTGCCACGGCAAGCTCTGTGGCCAACCGAGCCTAGAGCTCCTCAATTTCGTTAGTTTGTGCCAATTTCCTCTCTTTCAGGATTTGAAGTAGACTTTCAACCGAGGATAACTGGGCTCGAGCAGTATCTTTCTCTGAGGCAAGGCGGTCCATATTTTTCTTCCACGCTATGGTTTCCGCCTTTACTGCATCTACCTCTCCATGGAGTTGCCCGATCGTCTCGTGCAATTGCTGGACCTGTGAGATCGAATTGTTAGCCACCACTCCCAAACTGAGGCCATGAGTTTCTAAGACTTTATTTACCTGGTCGATTAGCTCGCTCTGTACTTTTTGAGCCATGGCATGTTCAGCTCGGTGGCCTTTGATTTCTTCTTCTTTCCGCCTAATAAGGAGTTCAAGGGCACTCTTCTCCTCGGTAAGCCCTTGAATATCTGTCTCGTACCGGCTCAGTTCTGCTCGAGATTTGGAAAATGCCTCCTGATAAAGCACCAAAGCCTACACACAAAATATAAAGAAATTAGACAAGAAGGGAAAAAACACAAACATGATATCAACTAGGGGAATTAAAGCTTACCCGATTCAGAACCTGCTGTGCCTCATTGAAGAGACTCGGCGCTCCACCCGAATCTTACCTCGATGTCTCCAAGTCTCCCGAGCCAGCGATGTCATGGCATGTTCAGCTCGGTGTGTTTTCTTCATCACCGGGCGAAGGCCTTATTGGCACATCCTTTCTCAGACCCGCAAAAGAAAAACAAGTATGAGGAGAAATTGAGACAACGATCAAGGTTATGGAGATATGCGAAAACATACCATGACTTCAGGCCTCCCATCGAACCTTCGACAATTCGCGCCATGCGCGCTCAGCGTGCGTATACGTCAACACCAAGCTCCTGACTCAGTTCTCTAGATGGGGAATCGCACCCGGCATCCCGGCAATGGCTGCAACAAGTAAAACACCGGTAAGAAAGGATGAAAAAAGAGAAGATAATTAACAGATTTAAAAGATGGAGTTATACTCACGTTTCATATTCATTTTGTCTGGAAATGGTATGCTCTCGGCCGGGATCAGGTCCGAGGTCTTCACTCAGACAAATCGGCCCATACAAACTCGGTCCCTGTCCTGATCTGTGCTCAAGAAGACCGCCTTCGAAGACCGACATTGAAGCTTTACTATCCCACTTGGATAAAGTCGGGGCTATACAGACGAATGAGATTGTCGAGGGTGAAGGGAAATCCCTCGACTTTGCTCACGAAAAATCGAAGCAATGTCACTATCCTCCAAAAAGAAGGATGAATCTGGACGAGGGTTACCTTGTACTTCTTGCAGAAGTCCACAATGATTGGATCTAGACGACCAAATGTGAAAGGGTAGGTGTAAACACTCAAAAACCCCTCCACATGCGTAGTGATTGACTCTTCGGGCGAAGGAACCACCACGTGCTTGTCTACCCAATTGCAGTCCTTTTTAACTTGTTTTAAAAGGCCAGTGGTGATTGTGCATATGTACCTCGACATCGGCTCACATCGGCCTGGAACCTAGGATGACTTTTCAACTTTGAAATCAGAGTCAAGGACACACGGTGGAGGAAAGAATTCTTCAGGGAGTGGCTCTGCCGCTGGTTGTTCTCCGGCCGGCTTAGACGAGGAAGATTTTTCTTTCTGCAGCACGATTTTCGATGTTTTCACCCTTTTGGGTTTGAGTTTGAAGAAAGAAGAAGAGAATAAGACTTGGTGTTTTGAGAGAAGGTTGATAACAGAACCTGAAGATTATGCAGAACGGATAAACTTAAAAGATGTAAAAATCTTTGGAGATTGGAAGAAATTGAAAGTAGAATTTGAATCAATGAGAAAAAGGGCTTATTTATGGGTTTCACGGCAACGGTTCGAAACCACTAGTGGCCGACAATCGACTGGCATGCATTAAATGCCAGGGGAACTGCACCGATGGGACATTTCGGTCACATATACCACTTACGTTACAGGAATGACGTCATGACAGGTCTTGGATCGAAGGCTCAGTTTGTTTCTTGTCATTAAACTCCAAAAAAGAGGGGACTATCTGTATATGGTTAAAATCGGGCCCACCCAATTTTACAGATTTATCGAGACCGGTGTGAAGGATTGAAGATTGATCTCGTAATAGATCGGATCGAGGCACGAGGACAAGGTACTAAGTTCGAGATTCGAGGTACCTGTCAAGATCGAGACAGGTAGTGATTGAGAGCAAATGGGACAGACATCAAGTAAGATCAAAGGTAACATAATAACACAAGGGTGAGATATCCGTGACTTGTTGGAGATCATGGCATAAACCTCGGAACAAATCAAGGACAGAGTTATACCATAATTAGGATTCCTCTACTATATAAAGAGGAGTCCAAATCATTTGTAGGGCACTTACATTCTGAGATATAAAAGAAATATAACACTTTCTCTTTAATTTATACTCTTGTTCATCAGCTTGCTTATATTTTTAACTGTTCTTATACCAATCAGCTTGAGGGTATTCGAGCTCGAGGGTTGAATTCCATTCAAACACTGGTTTGCTTTATCTTATTGTTCATTTCTATTACTAATCTTTACATTTATCAATTGGTATTAGGTAAAATCACGTGTCCTTAAAATCACATTATAAGTTTAATTGTTATCCAATTTTAAGGGTAAACAATTATCACCAGAATCCTTTTCAATTCTTCTCCTTTTTGCTTCTTGAGCATGTTTATCCTACTCTCAACAAATAATTATAAAATGGAGGATCATCTTTTTCCCTCATATTTTCGAATAACTGCAACCCTTCAACAACAACAACCACAACAATTGTCCAGTGCAATCCCGCAAGTAGGGTCTGGGGAGGGTAGTGTGTACGCAGACCTTACCCCTACTCTGGAGGAGTAGAAAGGCTGTTTCCGATAGACCCTCGGCACAATAAGATAAAGCAAGGCATAATAGCAGTAATACCAGAGGAATCTAGAAAGATACTACCAGCAACGTACTAACCTAAAAATAGAGAGACAAGTAATACCACTAAGCAATGACAATGGCAACGTACCACATACGCGATTGAATAATAAGGACACAACAAGAGCCACTAACATCCTAGGACAAAACACTTCCAGACTATCTTCTTACAACCTAACCTACAACCCTAATGAAGTACTAAGGACACAACTGGAGCCACTAGTAGCCTAAAACAAAACACTATCAGACTAGCCTCCTATCTCCTGACATACAACCCTAATGCTCGAGCTCCACAACTATCAAGTGCCGTGTCCTCGAAAATCTGCAGCCGCACCATGTCCTACCTGATCACTTCTCCCCAATATTTTTTAGGTTTCCCTCTACCTCTCCTCGTACCCGTCAAGGCCAGCCGTTCATACCTTCTTACTAGGGCATCCAGACTTCTCCTCTGCACATGCCCGAACCATCTAAGCCTAACTTCCCGCATCTTGTCTTCCATGGGAGCGACACCCACCTTCACTCGGATCTCTTCATTCCTAATCTTTTCCAGCCAAGTGTGCCCGCACATCCATCTCAACATCCTCATTTCTGCAACTTTTATCTTCTGGATTAAGAATTCTTGACTGACCAATACTCTGCACCATACAACATGGTTGGCCTAACCATCGCTCTATAGAACTTACCTTTAAGTTCCAGGGGGCACCTTCCTGTCACAAAAGATGCCAGACGCTAGCCTCCGTTTCATCCACCTCACCCTTATACGGTGTGTGACATCCTCATCAATCTCCCCATCCCCCTGGATAACCAACCCCAGATACTTGAAGCTCCCTTTCTTGGGGATAACTGGAGAGGCAAACCTCACGTCCATATCCGCTTCTCCCGACACGCTGCTGAACTTGCAGTCCACGTATTCTGTCTTAGTCCTGCTCAGCTTGAAACCTTTAGACGCAAGGGTCCGTTTCCAAACCTCCAACCTCTCGTTAACACCACCCCATGTCTCATCAATCAGAACTATATCATTGGTGTATAACATACACCATGGCACCTTCCCTTGAATATGGTGTGTCAGTGCGTCCAACGCCAGAGAAAATAAGAACGGGCTAAGCACAGATCCTTGGTGTAACCCTATAACAACCAAAAAATGCTCCAAGTCGCCCCCCTCCCCACTGTCCTAACCCGAGTCTTAGCTCCAGCATACATGTCCTTAATCACCCTAATATAAGCCACCAGAACGCCTTTCACCTCCAGGCACTTCCAAAGAACTTCCCTAGGGACATTGTCATATGCTTTTTCCAAGTCAATAAATACCATATGCAAATCCTTCTTCCTATCCCTGTACAGTTCAACTAACCTCCGAATAAGACGGATAGCTTCTATGGTTGAACGACCCGACATGAACCCAAATTGGTTATCGGATATCGATACCAGCCTCCTCATCCACACTTCCACTACCCAAACTGCAATCCTTCAAGTTCTTCCCAAATATGAGAATACAGTGAACTTTCAAAAATGATTTTTTTTCCTGTTTCGAAGTAGAGGAAGTTACCTCCAAAAACAACAACCTTCCTACCAATAGTATCGTTGAATCCATTAAGTCCTTTAAAAAGTAAATCAAGCAGTTCTTTCATGATCCAAATCTCGCTATAGGTCGTGATGGCGCCTAAAGTCGCCGTTAGGCAAGCCAAGGGTGAACTACCAACTTAATTATTCATTTTATTGTTGTTAAAGTTATGAGTTTTATTAAGTAAAGGAAATTAGGTGTAGAAAAACATGGAGGTATAAAGCATTGATAAAGACATAAAAGGAAAAAGTGACAGTACTAGATAAATACCATATATATCTACTATGAATTCCCAATATTCAGTGTCACAAGTGCATGAGCATCTACTAAGATGTACAATACTAATACAACATCTGTAAAGAATGTAATTGTTACGACCCCGATTTTCTACCTTAGGATGTCGTGATGGCACCTCGTCTCTAAGACTAGGTAAGCCTAACATGCATTGAGAAAAAGCAGAAATAATAACTTTAACATCAAATTAAAACTGTTAAACTATCAAAACAGAATCCAAATGGTACAACTGTCAAAACTCCCCAAAATCTGGTGGAACCGAGTCATAAGCTCTACAAGAGTACCCTAATAGTCTTGAAATACAATATTGTTTCGGAACAATAATAAGCAGTAGAAGATCAAAAAGTAGAAGATGACTTCGAGACCTGCGAACGTCGATGTGTACCTTGAAATCTCCGACAAAAGCTAATCAATCACTGGCATCCAGCACCGGCAGATGTACCCGAATTTGCACAAAAATAAGCAAAAGCGTAGTGTGAGTACACCACAACGGTACCTAATAAGTATCAAGTCTAACATCTGTAGAGTAGTGACGAGGCCAGGTCAAGACACCTACTAGGATAAGAAAGCTGAATAGAATATAGCATAGTCTAATAATGGAAAATGAGGAACTAAATGACAGATAAGCAGTTCAATAATCTAATCTAACAACGGAAGTTTAAGCGGTAAAGGCAACACGTAGTGAACACATTATGAACAACAAGTAGTCAAATACGGACAATTACAAGTAAGATAATGAAGAAAAATAACAAGAACTATTCAACCATCAAGCCTATTTTAGCATGGAATGTACAACAAAAGTCACAACCGAGGTACCACGCCTCATATTCATATTTCACAAGTTCAATCACAATCTTTCCTTATATCACGCGTGAACCTTGCATTTATTTTTGAAAATATTTTTCCAAAATAGCTACATGCGTTGTAGCCCCCTTATATCACAGCGTGGCTTCAAGTAATTCCTTTACTAGCAACACACGTATAAATTTCTACCTTATATCATCGTATGTGTATCAACCCCTATCCTAATAATTGCATGCATATCAATATCACAACACAATAATCAACTTGCACCACATGTGCCCATATGCCATAGTATCTGCCAAAATCAACAGTACTGATATTATCACAACATATAGCCCATGGCTCAATCACAATATCTACAAATCTCAATAATAACTAAATGAATGAGGAATGCTCAACAAGGAAAGATATCTCAACAATTACCAACTTCAACCTCAATGTGATAATGACTTCCACAACTTCAACACCAATAACTCAACAAGAAGATATTCCTTGAAATAACAACTTCAAGAAAAGTATTTCAACTATAAAAGGGATAACAAGACAATAAGGAAGGTAGCAATTTTAATTAAGCATATAAGAGCAATTACAACAATAAAGGGTATAACAAATGGTAACAACATCAATTAGAGCACGTGAGAGTAAATTTAACAATAAAAAATATTGCATGTTATGTACACACTCGTCGCCTTGTGTACACGTCTTTCACATAGTACAATTAGCACAAACAACCCAAATCCTAAGGGGTATTTCGCCCCCAAAAAGTTAGGCAAGATACTTACTTCAACTAGGCCAAATCAATCCTCGAATTTAGCTTTTACCCTAAGATTAGCCTCCACACGGCTCAAATCTAACCAAAAGTGGCTTAATATTACCGAAAAATTCAACAGAAATCAATTACAATAGATAAGGCTTTGATCTTTACACAATTCCCAAAAAGTCAACAAAAGTCAACCCCGAGCTCGCCCGGTCAAAACTTGGGTACAAGGGTAGATTTCGACTACCCATAAAGCCACGAGTCCATATATGTATTTTGATTTCAAATCCGAGTCCAAATCAACTATATTTCATGATTATATCTTAGATTCGCATAAATTTGATGATGAATCTAAGATATAATTATGAAATATAGTTGAAAATTGATTAGAATCACTTACCCAATGTTTGTAGGTGAAAATCCCCTCTCTAAATGGCCTCCTACCGAGTCTAGAGTTCTTAAATATGATAAAATAATATGAAATCCCGACTTTTAACCTTTTGTTCAGTTGAAGATGACACAATTACGACATTGGGTTCACAATTATGGAACCTAATTGTAATGAATTTCTTGCAATTGCGGCTATTGACAGCCCAAGTGGTACTTTGCAAATGCGACACTGGAATTGCAATTTCGAATCCTATCCCCTTCGCAAATGCGACAAAGTATGTCGCAATTGTGAATCTAACCATATTGGCCTATGATCGCAATTGCAAGTGAGTTATCACAATTGCGATACCTGACCCTCACCAGCTCACTTTGTAATTGTGAGGCTGGTGCTCGCAATTGTAACATGAGAGTACCAGCACACCAGCAAATCACGTTTCATTCAAAACCATTCCGAAACGCGTTCGAAACTCATCGCCCCTTGAGGCTCCAAAACAATCATCCACAAGAGTTTAAAAATATCATACAAACTCGCTCGCACGATAAAAACACAAAAATAACATCTAGAACTACGAACCGGATATCAAAACGCATGAATTTCAAAGAAAATTCCAAGAACCTCTATAATTGCAACCAAGCGTCTGAATCCTATCAAATCAAATCCATATGACACCAAATTTTGTGGACAAGATCTAATAAGCATAACGGACCTATTCCAAGTCCCAAAAATAAATTCCGATCTCGATAGCCATAAGTCAACCTACAATCAAACTTGGGGATTCTTCTAAACCTCAAATTGCCAATTTTTAGAAAAAACAACACAAATCGGCCTACGGACCTCCGAATTCGATTCCAGGCATACGCCCAAGTCCAAAATCACGATACGAACATATTGGACCATCAAATACCATTTCGAGGTCATTTTCCCAAAAGTCAAACTTTTGGTCAACATTTCTAACTTAGGCTTCTAAACCAAGAATCAAAGGGTTCAGATCAATCCGAAACCTTCTCGGAACGAAGTAATCAAGACCGCAAGTCATAAAGCTAAAATTATGCATGTGTGAAGAACCAAAAGGGAATATAGGGAGCAAATACACAAAATGACCGATCGGGTTGTTACATTCTCCCCCTCTTAAAATAATTGTTTGTCCTGGAACGTGCATAGAGACATACCTGAGGTGGTGAAAAGGTGAGGATAACGACTCTACATGATGTGCTTGGTCTCCTAGGTCGCCTCCTTGACCGAATGACCCCTCCATTGGATCTTCGCTGAAGCGATATTCTTTGACCTCAACTTTCGGACCTGCCAATCCAAGCCATCGGCTCCTTAACATAAGTCAAATCCTTGTCCAATTGGACCGAGCTAAAATCTAATACATGCGATGGATCACTATAATACTTTCGGAGCATAAAAACATGGAACACCGGGTGAACTGCCGATAAGCTGGGTGGAAGTGAAAGTCAAGTTGATTCAAGATCGGCTTCGTACATCACAGTCTAGACATTAGACTAGACTGCACCCAACAACCTAGCCTTATCTGACTCAAACCAACCAACCGGAGAACGATAATGTCTCCCATATATGGCCTCAAAAGGAGCCATTTGAATACTCGATTGGTAGGTGTTATAGGCAAACTCTGCAAGCGGCAAGAATTGATCCTAATAACCCCCGAAATTCATAACCCATACGCATAGCATATCCTCCAAAATCTAAATGTGCACTCGAACTGCCCGTCCGTTTAGGGGAAGGGTGACATGTTGTACTCAAATCAACCAGTGTGCCTAACTCACGCTGCATGGCTCTCCAGAAATGCGATGTGAATTGCGTGCCTCGATCGGAGATAATGGACACCGACACAGCGTGGAGACGAAAAATATTGCTAATATAGATTTGAGCCAGCTACTCTGAAGAATAGATAGGCACCACCAGAATAAAATATGCCAGCTTGGTCAGCCTATCCGCAATTAAACACACTGCATCAAATTTCTTCAAAGTCTGTGGGAGCCCAACAACGAAGTTGATCGTAACACGCTCCCATTTCCACTTTGGAATCTCAAGTCTCTAAAAAAAACCGCCCAACCTCTGATGCTCGTACTTCACTTGCTGACAGCTCAAGCACCGAGCTACATACGCCACTATATCTTCCCCTCCACCAATAATGCTGCTTCGAATCTTAATACATCCGGATGAATGGAGTACCCCGTGTGGGCCTCCTCAAGAATAAACCTACGTAATTCATCTACATTGGGCACACAATCTGGCCATACATCCGCAACACCCCGTCATCTCCAATAGAAACCTCCTTGGCATCATCATGCTGCACTGTGTCCTTAAGGACGAGCAAATAGGGGTCGTCATACTAACACTCTCGGATGCGCTCATATAAGAAAGATCGAGAAATCACGTAAGCAAGGACCCGTCTGGGCTCCTAAACATCCAATCTCATGAACTGGTTGGCCAAGGCCTGGACATCCATGGATAGTGGCCTCTCTGTTGCGGGCAAGTATGCCAAACTACCCATACATTCCAATTTCTACTCAAGGCATCGGCCACCACATTGGCCTTCCTAGGGTGAGACAAAATAGTGATATCATAGTCATTCAACAACTCTAACCATCTTCGTTGCTGCAAATTAAGATCTGTCCGCTTGAACAGATAATGGAGACTCTGGTGGTCAGAATAGACCTCATATGGATCACCGTACAAATAGTACCAAATCTTCATTGCATGAACAATAGCTTCCAATTGAAAGTCGTGCACCGAATAATTCTTCACATGAACCTAGCTACTGATGAGATGCGTAAGAAATCACCCTACCGTCTTGCATCAACACCACGCCAAGCACAATATGAGATGCATCACAACACACAATGTAAGACACAGAACCCATAGGCAACACCAACACTGAGCTGTAGTCAAAGTAGTCTTGAGCTTTTGAAAGCTAGCCTCACAATCCTCGGAACATCTAAAAGGAGCGCCTTTCTGGGTAAATCTAGTCAAAAGTGCAGAAATATATGAGAAACACTCTATGAAACGGCGATAATATCTGGCCAAACCAAGGGAAACTCTAAATATCAATAGCTGAAGACGGTCTGGGCTAACTCTATACTGCCTCAATCTTCTTCAGATCTACCTTGATCCCCTCACTAGACTCCACATGAACCAAAAATGCCATCGAATCAAACCAGAATTCACACTTGGAGAATTTTACATATAACTTCTTCTCCCTTAAGGTCTGGAGCACAATCCTCAAATGATGCTCATTATTCTCTCAACTGTGAGAATTTACCAAGATGTCATCAATAACACGATGACGAATGAGTCGAGATATGGCTGGAATACACTATTCATCAAGTGAATAAATGTTGTTGGGGCGTTGGATAGCCCAAATGACATCACTAGAAACTCGTAGTGACCATACCGAGTCCTGAAGGTAGTCTTCAGAATATCCGGATCCCGAATCTTCAGTTGATGATACCCTGACCTCAAATCAATCTTTAAAAACCCTTTGGCACCTTGAAGGTGGTCAAATAAGTCATCGATGCATGGTAATAGGTACATGTTCTTCACTGTAACCTTGTTCAACTGGCTATAATCAATACACATCCGCATCAAGCCATCATTCTTCTTCACAAACAAAACCGGAGCACCCCATGGTGACACTTTGGCCGGATGAAACCCTTATCAAGCAACTCTTGCAGTTGTTCCTTTAAATCCTTCAACTCTACTAGTGCCATACGATATGGTGGAACGGAAATAGGCCGAGTGCCCGACACCAAGTCAATACCAAAATCGATATCCCTATCAGGCGGCATGTCGGTAGGTCTGCTGGGAACACGTCTGGGGAATCTCTCACTACCAGAACTAACTCAACGGTAGGAGTATCAGCACTAACATCCCTCACATAGTCTAGATACGCTTCACACCCCTTTTCAACCATCCATTGTGCCTTAAGGAAGGAGACAACCTTGCTAGGAACATAATCCAATATACTTCTCCACTCCAACCGTGGCAAACCGGGCATAGCCAATGTCACTATCTTGGCGTGACAATTTAGAATAACATGATAGGGCGATAACCAATCCATGTTTAAGATCTTATCAAAGTCTACCATATTGAGTAACAATAGATCAACTCTGGTCTCAAAACCACCAATAACAACTAAACACTACCGATAAACACAGTCTATAACACTAGAATCTCTTACAGGTATGGACACATATCTAGGAGAACTCAAAGAATCACGCGATATATCCAAATATGGGGCAATGTATGATGATGCATATGAATAAGTGCATCCCAGATCAAATAAAATTGATGCATCTCTATGACAAATTGGAACCATACCTATGATGACATCATCCAACACAACCGCTTGCAAACCCTGTGGACCCTGTAGAATCCGTGGAGCCTGTGTAGTTTATAAAGGTGCACCCCTCCTGAGTCTGGGGAAGTCACTCACCATATTTCTGATATCTCTACACCCAAAACAAGCTCTCGATGGGCGTGGCTGCTGAAATTGACATTGGCCTGGTTGGCTAGGCTGACCGTTGAAGGTACCTCGTGTAAAAAGTACACTGGACAGTGGCTGAGCAAAATGGTCAACATGGGACCTCGAAATAGCAAGAGCACCGCTAGTAGCCGAAAGTGCTGAATGAACTAGGTGGCTCACATATCCTTTTCCATGAGGGGCTGCAATTGGAGCACGGGCACCACTATATCCTCCTAAATCTCGAGGCCTCTTGGCCTCCCTGTCCTCTCTCTTACAGCCACGCATACCCTATAACCTCCGCGTAATCTCTACCACCTGTTGATACGGAGTATCTGTCTCTAACTCTCGAGCCGTGCTGAATCTAATACCATAGTTGATCCCCTCGATAAATGTGTAGACTTGCTCTCCAACTGTAGAAACCAAGGTAGTGCATGTCGGGACAACTCAAAGAATCTGATAGAATACTCTGACACTATCATTGTCCCTTGATGCAGCTGCTCGAATTCTGTGTGCCATGCATCCCGAAGGGTCTGGGAATAAACTTCCTCAAGAACATTTTTGAAAACTTAGCCCATGTCACGACCCAACCCGATGGGCCGCGACGATTACCCGGTACCTTACTCATCCGAGTACCAACGTAACGTATCTTTCATATCATGCTATCATAGGTAAATGAGCCAGAGAGGCTATCTTGAGATAAGTAGAGTAAAACATGGGAAGTACTCGGTGTTGGACAGACCGATATGTAATCCAAACTTATACATATGGCGTATGGGCCAATAAGGCCGACATGATCCTTTATATACTCAAAACATAGGCCGACAAGGCCATACAGGAATCCGTATACATGACATCCATATACAAACCTCTAGGAATACAGAATATCATAAAGGTCAGGACAGATCCCCGCCATACCAATCAATACATGTACTAATCATACTAACCAAATAGGCAACTCCGGAGCAAATGGAGCACACCAACATCTTTCGCTGAGCTGATAGCCTACTTGGAGGACTCTCGACATGTCTATCGGGACCTACGGGTATGAAACGCAGCGTCCCCAGGCAAAAGGGACGTCATTACGAATAATGTACCGAGTATGTAAGGCACGTAAATAAGTACATATCAAACATGGAAGAATTATAGAGTAAATGACTCAACCAGTAGGTCTCGATAACTCCGTAAATCATGAAATAATTATAGTGTCATGCATATGCGTATGAATGTAATGTCGTGCATAGGTACATCTTTCATAACAGCATCAGGCCTCTGAAGGCATCCCATCATATCATCTCGGCCACTGTGGGCAAAATCATCAACGCATACCAGCTGATCAGGTGGTGGTGCGTTTATAGTGTATATATATATATATATATATATATATATATATATATAACGCCATCTGGTCATGGGTCAATTTGCATGTATAAATGCATGAAAAGCATATGAAATACGTTAATAAAATCTTTTGGTACGACATAAGACCATTATGCCTCTAATTAATATCATGAAATAAACATTACCAACTTACTTATTTTTAGATGATAAAATAATAGGACACATGGGGAATCAAGAACATAAGCATCTCTAGCGTTTCTATGAATAGAGTCATTTATGGAAGTTGAGGATTTGCTCGTTTCGTTTGTATCGTATGGATCATGCAAAAAGGAAAGAAGGGATAGCCTTAACATACCTGGAGTAGGAAAAAATCCATATGATATTCTTGAAAAAGGTAGCACCGTACTCCTTTAGAACCGCAAAAGTTTACGTTGCTAATAATTCTCGTTGGATATATTCCTTTTAGTTGCAAGAATTCACGTTGAAAACTTATAAGAATTTACTTCTGACTGTAACATTGTTTTGTATTGGATTTTTTTTTTAAAATTGAAATGTCTTGTACGCAAGATCTAGAATGAAGTGTTGCTATGCTAACATTCTGATGAAGTCTTTCCAATGTGAAGTGTTCTGAGAATGAGGTGGCTTTTGATTATTAATTAGATCGCCACATAATCCTAAGTGACTTAGAGTCACTTGTTTTGGAAATTGGCTTGCTGCCATGTAATCCCTTTGTTGGGGAATTTAAACTTTATCCAATAATCAATTAGGTAGTCCCTCGTTACCCGGTAATTAACCAATTACCCGTATAATTAAGAATTATCTCAAATTACTAAAAATTCTACTTATTTTTAATATACATTATACATCCTACTATCATAGTCATATGGTACCTTGTATGGTGCTAGTCCATCAATATCGAGTATTATCGCTTGGCCTGTATTTTATCCCAATATGTCAAACTTGGACGAAAATTCATTTTCTTTGATTCGCTTACCCTTTCACCTTCACGAATTTACTTATCACTTATTTGAAAATAGCGTAATACTTATAATTTCAAAATAATCTCATTCCCAAACTTATGTCGATTAATTTACGACGAAATTTTAACGTACGAGAATACGGGATGTAACATCTCATTTCTGAACTTTCATCAATTTACTTATGGCGTACTTCTACGTACGAAAATGTGGGGTGCAACAACCCAAGTGAGTAGGGCTGCATCAGCTAGCCTACCCTCCTTGTAAGCCTGCCACCACTGATACATTGCTCCTGACAGCTTGAATGTAGTAAAAGAAACTCCAATCACCTCCACAATACCCATGGTGCTGAGAATGCGGTGGCACTTCTCTAGAAAACCTTGTGCATCCTCAGTAGTTGCGCTACCGAAAGTAGGAGGATCATACTTCTTGAACCTGTCCATTCTCCTCTGCTATTCCTGAGATACCGTCGGCCTAACCTCAAGCTGAACTAGAATAACTATATACTGGCATGACACCCGGGACCTGATCAACATGTACCCGCTACTCTGGAGTACGGCCGTAAGAGTTTGAGCTCCTTCCCCAACCTGAGATGTGACTGGTGAAAGGGGAATTAATCTCACCTAAGCTAGAGTGCCGAACATGCTCAAGACCTATGCTAGGGTCTCCTGAAGTCCAGGGGAAGTAACATGCGCCTCGGGTGCCTGTCCCCCACTTAGAGCTATTAGTGTTCCTCAGTCACTGCGCGGGCAGTTGATGTCACGCTCCGAACCTAGGCCTGGACGTAACACGGCACTCGGTGCCTGACTACATGTGACCGAGCGAACCAACTGGCTGGCTGAATAAACATGTGGTATCATAACAAACTGAATGCGGAAGATAAACTAACACATGCTGATATACTGAAAGTCTGGATGATATAAATCAAAGTGCGGAAATACTAATACAATTCTGAAACATAATTGTAGCCAACATGGCTTAATATGAAAAGCCTGTGACTCTGTCTAACTGTTACTCTAGCCTATGAAGCCTCTAATTTGTACTGAAAATACTGACTATCTGAAAATACTGAAGACTGTAGTAAAGATAATGCCCCGAAAGAACCGGGGATCACCAAAAAGCTGGTACGTGAATCCTAGCGCTCTGAATTGCACTGGTACGTAAAGCAACTGAAAGAAAGAATTGTAAATGCTGAAACTGAAACTAAGCTGATAACTGAGAATTGATAATTGATAACTGAAATGATAACTGATAACTGATAACTGAAATGATAGTTGAACTGATAACTGATAACTGATAACTGAAATGATAACTGATAACTGATAACTGAAATGATGACTGAACTGATAACTGATAACTGAAATGATAGTTGAACTAATAACTGATAAGTGATTACTCAAATGATAAATGATAACTAAAATGATAACTGAACTGATAACTGATAACTGATAACTAAAATGATAACTGAAATGATAACTGATAACTGATAACTAAAATGATAGTTGAACTGATAACTGATAACTTAAATGAACAAAGGAAGTAAGGATATGAATACTCCCTCTTCTGAATGATGAACAACCTGTTTATCTGAATAAGCTACGGCCTCGAGCCCAATATATATGTGCACAAGCTACGGCCTCAGGCCCAAGTATACGTATACATAACTACGACCTCAAGCCCAAAAATGCATAAAGCATAAACTACGGCCTTAGGCCCAAACATGCATAAAGCATAAACTACGACCTCAGGCCCAAGTATGCATAAAGCATATAAACTACGGCCTCAGGCCCAAACATGCATAAACCATAAACTACAGCCTCAGGCCCAAATACAGGTATTCAACATTCAGGAACTGAGAATCAAACTGCAATACATGATAGTGAAATACTGAATCATACCGAGTTACATGATACTGGAATACTGGATCACACGGAGTTACATAATACTGGAATACTGAATAGGACAAGACTGAGACATGTATTCTTGAACTGATTATGAACACTGAAACTTCAACTGTTTATGACATACTGAGTAGTCTATACTAAGACTCGGGGGAATCAAACCTAAGTCTATATTGAATACGCACTGAGCTCACAACGTTCAGAATGAAAGTCATGAACGAGTTATGAAACTAGAGAATAGAAGTTCTGCAACTATTCAAGGAGTTAGGCTTAAGTATATTTTCTGAGGCAATTAGTAACGTTATAAAAGAAACATAGTGTAGGGAGAGTCATTAAAATTCCCAAACATAGAGAGTTAGCCTTACATACCTTAACTTCCTGCTCTTGAGCATAATGCAACATTCGCAAACCCTTTCACCTTTAATCTATATCAATACAAGTCAAAGGTATTCCAAATTAGCAACAATAGTCATGTTTTGGTCACTTAGGCATTATATCAAACACTCGGTGGCATAAAGCTTCATAGCCCTTATTAATGGTGTCTCTACACCCAATAACCCATCCTCTGTATCCTAGATAAATTCTAATGTCTCAAATGGTTATAATCAATATTATTCTTTATCACCCATAAGGTAATCAACACCCATAACCAATAATAACCAATCAACAACCCAAACTTATCACCGTTCATGCTTTTCTATCAAACCCATCAACTCATATCTCATGAACTAGAGTCTATAATCATTAATTCAATGATAGAATCAATTAGAGGGTGGAGATATTACCTTTTTGATGTTCAATCTTCTTGAATTCGAGTTCTAGGGTTTCTTCTCTCAACAATGGTGTCCCAATCGAATATCTAATGATATGAAGGGTTTACCCATGTTAATAAGGTGTTGGGGAATTTAAATAAACTTAGAATCACCATTAGAACTTACCTTGGGTGGTGCAGGGACCCTTAAGGAGTTAGGTTTTTGAGAGTTTTCCTTTCTAGAGCAATGTTTTATGTTTTGGGGCTGTGGGGGACGAAATAAGGGTAAAAAATAACTTCCCAAGTCGTCCGCCGCGTCCCAGTTGGCGCGATCGCGGTTCTGACCGCGGTATATCGCTGGGACACTGCCTCACCACTGCGGCCGCGGTAAAAACGCGGTAGGACCGTGGTGGTTGCACACCTTTCTGTAAAATGAGCATAACCTTTTGTATAGAGCTCCGTTTGGGCTCCACAATATATCGTTGGAAAGCTATTTCAAAGGCCTACATCTTTTATGCTTTGTGTTTTCCCAAATGCCTTACACATTTTCACCAGAACCTGCTGGAAGACAGACCTTCTGCAAACTTAGTCGATTTTGTCAAATCTTATGCACCTCACTCTCCGTCTTGATTCCAAAACAACTATTTTCACCCATAATCATCCCGATGGGACTTCACATGTATAAAATATCAAATTAATACCCATTTAATATGTCCACACCTAGTCTGAATGTACGGGATGTTACATTATCTCCCCCTTGGGATCATTCGTCCTCGAATGATTGTCCTGACTGTAACCTCCACTAACTCCAAAGCTTAAACGGGTCTAGTGGAAACATGGACTTTCATTAACACTTGAATATTAAACATAATGAATACATGATTACTGAACTGTTGAGATACTGAACTGAATGACTACTGCATGGACTGAATATTGGTCTGCCATAGATACGTGAATACTGAACTAACATGGATATCTGAATATTGAACTAGCACGATTAATTGAGTATTGAACTAACATCAATATCTGAGTACTAAGTTGGCATGAATATCTAAGTATTGGACTGACATGAGTATCTGAGTATTGGACTGACATGAGTAGCTGAGTATTGAACTGACATGAGTATCTAAGTACTGAACTGACATGAGTATCTGAGTACTGAACTGGCATGAGTATCTGAGTACTGAACTGACATGAGTATCTGAGTACTGAACTGGCATGAATATCTGAGTACCGAACTGACATGAGTATCTGAGTACTGGAAACTTGAATGTTATAACATGACACGTGAAATACTGGTTGTACCACCACTAATTCTGGTGGCAACTCCAACTCATAAGCTAATTGACCTATCCTTCGCAAGATTCTATATGGCCCAATATAGTAGGGACTATGCTTTCTCTTCTTCCCAAATCTAATAATGCCTTTCATAGGCGAAACTTTCAGAAGCACCCAATCATCAACTTGAACCAACCAATTGGCGATCTACACCTTCTCCCATACAGAGTCTCGCACGGTGCCATCTTGGTACTGAAATGGTAGGTGTTATTATTAGCAAGGTCAATGAGAGGTATGTGATCATCCCAATTACTATTAACTTCAAGGACATATCCTGAACTGTTTAAATAAAATGCTCTGCCTGGCCATAAAGTCTACGACGTTCTTTTTCATGTCGTTCAACCAATAAATCTCCTTGGTCATGATGCATATTTGGGAACCTGGATGGAAAGAATACCTAGAGTTATGGGCTTCTAACATGATCTTCCCTCTTTAAGACCATCTATGTCTGGGACACACAATCTGTCCTAGTACCTCAAAGTACCATCATCTCTCCCTTATTCAAAAGCCATCGTCTTATACTTGTGAATCTTCTCTTTCAACTGCAACACGTAGGGATCATCAAATTGTTTCTCCTTCTCAACGGCTACTAAGGGGGAACAAGTCTTGTTCTAGACAACAACTCCGTCATCTTTAGAGTCCGAAGTCGAACTCGGATCTTGGCTGGTGAACTTCTTTTACCAGAGTTCTCTTATCTACCTCAATCATGAGTTATACTTCCCACACTTTATCTTCTTAAGAACTTCCTGAAAACACTTATAGAATTGTTGTGAGCTAAGTCTTTAACCAGTACTTCGAAGACTAGAGTCTCGTGCAATGGCACTACCCTCGTGATACATAACTGGGCATGATTTTGATAGCTTTCTATGATCACTTTATCATCAATAACTAAACTCGGTGATCATTCTACTCACTTTGTTTTTCTTACACATGCTAGACATAATCCGTGTGGTAATTATACAATTTTCCCTCATTACCGAACTGGTTTTATTTTTCATATCCCATGCTACTATTCGAGTTTCAAATCTCCAACTGGACTTACTGAAAATTTTCACATCACCCCATAGACCAAAGGTCTTATACTTGTGGATCCTTCTCTTTTTGCTGGGATCCAAATAACTTTCCTTATTCTCTGCAATTCTTTGCACTGTACGTCAATGACGACTCATCTTCCAGCTTACTTCTGAGAAATCTTTATTACTAGGAAAAACTAAATTATTCACTTAACGGAAAGCTAATTTATTCAAAACTATCACATACAATCTTAATAATTAACTCTGCTCACACTGTCAATCTTGGAGAAACCATATTTCGATAATTCCTAAGGATATTCTTCTATAGTTTGATCTCTTATTGCTAGCTGATTATCTTTACCACTATCGCTGTACTTTGGGTTTAACATAAACTCTTTGGGTTCTAACACACGTTCGGTATTTCAAACTGTTATCCACTCACTAGAGTTAACCTGGCTATGTGAATCAAATTGTACCTCTACTAGCTCTGCTGAAGGTGATAATTCACTGTATCAACTCAAAACTTACTTACTATTTTTTTACTAACCACCTGCTACCATCATGTTTTCTTCTCCTGCTTTGAATAACTAAAATGAATCATAAGGTTACTCCTAACTTCCCTCATCATCCGACCCTATTCTATGGTCGCATACTATCCTTTTTCTTCTTCTAAACTATGTGCATAGATCACACTTAGGGAATTTATCTGTCTTAAACAAAATTAGAATATCTAACCCCAAACTTTCTATATAATACAAAATCATATCATACTATAAACATCCGCGGTAATCACTTAGTCACATAACCTAAGGGAAAACTGCCATATCTTTTATCTTACATCAATAGCTGCTTCTTATAGTAGCTTACTAGCGTGGTACATCTAGTTCTGATTTGAATAAATCTAAACAACTTAAAATAATTCCCTGAAATTCAATATTGGCTGCTCTTGGTTCTCATTTCATACATCATATCTTCTAGTCATTTGCATGAGTTGTACGAAATCACATCTTTGGTAATAACAAACGTTTCTGACTCCTAGGTATTTTACCCTTAGGCTCTTTTATGTCCAAAACTATAGTGATCAATGTTAGGGCCTGACATCTGAACTATCATCATCCAACTTATGGCTCCATTTCCAAGAATTAAATGAAGTTGTTCTAGGAGGTAAAACACATACGAATACACTACCATGTACAAACTTATCCTTCAAAGTATACCATCATCTGAAAAATCATTTACTCCACCATCCGGCAATTCTTGGGTCTTAATCCTTAAAATATGCGAAGATTTTGCTATAATCACTGTTACTTACATTTTCTTTGAGCATCCATATGCATCACTGTATACTCACAAGTCTCCAAAAATTTTGATACACTAAAAATTGGAGATCTGGTAACTGAATAACAAATAACTGGCTTACTGAATAACCATAAACCTGCTAACTGAAAGACTGTATAACTGGTAACTGAGGTAAACAGATAACCATAAGACATGGTAACTGCTTTTGTACTTTCTAATAAGGTTATGCTCTAATCTTTACTACTATCCATTGCATCACACTTTTAACATCCTCTAAAGTCTCATATTTACCAACCTGTACTCCATAATTATACCCCAATGGACAATTATCCTCTCTAGGACCTTAGGTTTCTCCTGCGCGTTGCTTGGGCATCCAATACGTTTGGAATTCTATAGGAAGAGAAGATTACCTATTGCTCTAAGTTTCATGGCACGATCTAGAGTAGAAAGAAATGAGACAATCCTGGATGTCTTGGTAGTTAACCGTTTATATGAGTGGCCGGCACACACATATAAAGGAAACTCCACTAGACACAGCTCCATAGACTCCCTAGGACTCTTGAACCTAGTGCTCTGATACCAAGCTTTGTCACGCCCCGAACTTGGGCCTTGACGTAACACGGCACTCGGTGCTTGACTACATGTGTCCGAGCGAACCAACTGGCTGGCTGAATCAACATGTGGTATCATAACATATTGAATGCGGAAGATAAACTAACACATGCTGATATACTGAAAGTCTGGATGATATAAATCAAAGTGCGGAAATACTAATACAATTCTGAAACATAATTGTAGCCAACATGGCTTAATATGAAAAGCCTGTGACTCTGTCTAACTGTTACTCTAGCCTATGAAGCCTCTAATTTGTATTGAAAACACTGACTATCTGAAAATACTGAAGACTGTAGTAAAGATAATGCCCCGAAAGAACTGGGGATCACCAAATAGCTGGTACGTGAATCCTAGCGCTTTGAATCATCAACTTGTAAATCATTACCTGCATTGTGAGATGCAGGCCCCCGGGCAAAAGGGACGTCAGTACATTTAAATTGCACTGGTATGTAAAGCAACTGAAAGAAAGAATTGTAAATGCTGAAACTGAAACTAAGCTGATAACTGAGAATTGATAATTGATAACTGAAATGATAACTGATAACTGATAACTGAAATGATAGTTGAACTGATAACTGATAACTGATAACTGAAATGATAAATGACAACTGATAACTGAAATGATAACTGAACTGATAACAAATAACTGATAACTGAAATGATAGTTGAACTGATAACTGATAACTGATAACTGAAATGATAAATAATAACTGATAACTGAACTGATAACTGATAACTGATAACTGAAATGATAGTTGAACTGATAACTGAAATGATAACTGATAACTGATAACTGAAATGAACAAAGGAAGTAAGGATATGAATACTCCCTCTTCTGAATGATGAACAACCTGTTTATCTGAATAAGCTATGGCCTCGGGCCCAATATATATGTGCACAAGCTACGGCCTCAGGCCCAAGTATATGTATACATAACTACGGCCTCAGGCCCAAAAATGCATAAAGCATAAACTATGGCCTCAGGCCCAAACATGCATAAAGCATAAACTACGGCCTCAGGCCCAAGTATGCATAAAGCATATAAACTACGGCCTCAGGCCCAAACATGCATAAAGCATAAACTACGGCCTCAGGCCCAAATACAGGTGTTCAACATTCAGGAACTGAGAATCAAGCTGCAATACATGATAGTGAAATACTGAATCATACCGAGTTACATGATACTGGAATACTGGATTACACGGAGTTACATAATACTGGAATACCGAATAGGACTAGACTGAGACATGTATTCTTGAACTGATTATGAACACTGAAACTTCAACTGTTTATGGCATATTGAGTAATCTATACTAAGACTCGGGGGAATCAAACCCAAGTCTATATTGAATACGCACTGAGCTCACAACGTTCAGAATGAAAGTCATGAACGAGTTATGAAGCTAGAGAATAGAAGTTCTGCAACTATTCAAGGAGTTAGGCTTAACTATATTTTCTGAGGCAATTAGTAACGTTACAAAAGAAACGTAGTGTAGGGAGAATCATTAAAATTTCCAAACATAGAGAGTTAGCCTCACATACCTTAACTTCCTGCTCTTGAGCATAATACAACATTCTCCAACCTTTCACCTTTAATCTATATCAATACAAGTCAAAAGGATTCCAAATTAGCAACAATAGTCATGTTTTGGTCACTTAGGCATTTTATCAAACACTCGGTGGCATAAAGCTTCATAGCCCTTATTAATGGTGTCTTTACACCCAATAACCCATTCTCTTGCTCCTAGATAAATTTTAATGTCTCAAATGGTTATAATCAATATTATTCTTTATCACCCATAAGGTAATCAACACCCATAACCAATAATAACCAATCAACAACCCAAACCTATCACCGTTCATGCTTTTCTATCAAACCCATCAACTTATATCTCATGAGCTAGAGTCTATAATCATTAATTCAATGATAGAATCAATTAGAGGGTGGAGATATTACCTTTTTGACGTTCAATCTTCTTGAATTCGAGTTCTAGGGTTTCTTCTCTCAAAAAGGTATCCCAATCGAATATCTAATGATATGGAGCGTTTACCCATGTTAATAAGGTGTTGGGGAATTGAAATAAACTTAGAATCACCATTAGAACTTACCTTGGGTGGTGAAGGGACCCTTAAGGAGTTAGGTTTTTGAGAGTTTTCCTTTCTAGAGCAATGTTTTATGTTTTGGGGTTGTGGGGGACGATATAAGGGTAAAAAAATGACTTTCCAAGTTGTCCACCGCGTCCCAGTTGGCGCGATCGCGTTCCCGACTACGGTAAATCGCTGGGACACTGCCTCACCACCGCGGTAAAAACGCGGTAGGACCGTGGTAGTTGCACACCTTTCTGTAAAACGGGTATATATTTATATACAGAGCTCCGTTTGGGCTCCACAATATATCGTTGGAAAGCTATTTCAAAGTCCTAAATCTTTCATGCTTTGCGTTTTTTTCCAAATTTCTTACAAAATTTCACCAAAATCTTCTGAAAGACAGACCTTCTGCAAACTTCATCGATTTCGTCAAATCTTATGCACCTCACTCTCCGTCTTGATTCCAAAACAACTATTTTCACCCATAATCATCCCGATGGGACTTAACATGTATAAAATATGAAATTAATACCCATTTAATATGTCCACACCTAGTCCGAATGTACGGGATGTTACAGCTGATCTCAATATAGCATGTTCCCCTCCTCAGCCTGCCCGGCCTCGCGCGGCTCTAGAAGGGGCACGGGTGTCTGATCATCGGATATGGCAGTGTGTGTCCTCACCATCTGTGAGAGAATAGAAAGACAAAGATTCAAATTTCAAAGTCAACCAAATCGCACGATAAGGAATCAAAGGAGTGGAATTTCCTAAAAGTTTTGTAGCCTCTCGAAGATAAGTACAAACGTCTTCGTACCGATCGGCTAGACTCTACTAAACTTGCTTATGACTCGTAACACCTATGAACCTAGAGCTCTTATACCAACTTTTCACTACCCCAAATTTTCACCTTAAGATGTCGTGACGACACCTTTTCTCTAAAACTAGGTAAGCATAACATGCAGTGAGAAATAGCAAATATAATAACTTAAACATCAAATTAAAACTTATAAAATATCAAAATAGAATCCAGACGGTACAACTGTCAAAACTCCCCAAAACTTGGTGGAACCGAGTCATAAGCTCGAGTACACTAATAGTCTTGAAATACAGTACTGTTTCGGAACAAGAAATAAATAGTAGAACGTATAAAAGTAGAAGGTGACTTAGAAGCCTGCGAACGTCGAGTAGGTGTACCTTGAAGTCTCCGATAAAAGCTGTGAGCACGTGATTTTTGCCCTAAGCAATAATTCCCAAAATTTCAAACAAAACAATTTTTCTAGTATTTTATAAATTTTTGTGAATTTTGTGGCATTCTTTGGTAATTGTTGCATTTTTATTTGTGCATTTTAATCCATATGAAAATACAAAAATATGCATTGGCATTTAGGGATTTAATTTCACAATTTTAGTATTAATTAAGTTTTAGTAATAAAAATAGTAA
>NW_017673761.1:104514-121201 GCF_001879085.1 Nicotiana attenuata
GCCGGTTACGCCAAATGGTCCCAAACTCACACCACAGAACCGCCTTGACCTCCTCTACCCAACCCCCATAACCACTTGTCTCGAACATGGCCGGAATTGCTCAAATATCGAATCAAAAACTCGGCCAAACCCCTATCCCTTCCAGATCCGCCCAAATTCATACCCTACACTCCCCTGACCTCCCTCATCCCTAATCCCTAATCAAAACCCTTCAAATCCCGCCGGAACTCGTCGAATTTCAAATCTAGGGTTCCTGGGTTTTGGGAATTTTCAAAGGCGATTGAGTTCTAGTTAATATTATAAGCCTATTCTTGATAGAATAGACATATAATATTAACTGGAAATCAATTTCGAAGGGTAATGCTTGTAGAGTCCAAAGTCAGTAAGTTCCTCTTCTCAGTTTTAGTATTCCTTTTCTTTGTTCTCATGAGTTCTTGGTTTCTGTTAGTTGTTAGTCAATTTTTGTTGTTTTCTGTGATTAGTTTGAGTTTTAGCTTGGTTAATTCTTAGTTGTATGTTATTTTACCTTGGCCAGTTTATATATCCAAATGTTCGTTTAAGCCAACCAATTGATAGTTTTGATTTTCTCATTAGTTTTGATTCAAGTTGATACGCTTGCTTTTCTGATAATAAATTTGATTCTGATTCATTAGGTTAATAGGTTGATTTGGTGTTTTGAATCCGTATTTGTTCAATAGATGTTGAGGCATGTCTAAAATTGGAGGTTTGGTTTGACTAAATGAACATGGTTGTTAGTGTAATTGGTTTAATTTCAGTTTAAGCTTCAGGTTCTATTAATTAATCTTAATTAGTTTAGGCTAGATTATTTGTTTGGTTATAGCTGGCAGGTTTATCAATGGTCAGTAGTTTCAGGGGGTTTTAAGGGTAGTTTAGGCATGGAAAAGGGCAATTTTATTAGATTTGGTAATTCTTGAAGTGGGGTAAGGGTAGAATAGGAATTGTAACAAGTATAGAACCTTCTAGGATGGGCTATATTGTAGGTTTTAGTAAACTTAGGGTAGTTACTTGTGGTACAAGTCAGAAAATAAGAGGAAAAAGTCAGAAATCTAGGAACATTTAGGCTAAAACGAAAATCCAAGAAGGGGTAAAGTGCAAAACTGAAACCTACTGTTTGCCCTACCTGCCTTGCCTATAAAGGCATGTTTTCTTGCCTTGAAAGGCAGCTTTTGAATATTGTGAAATCGGAGAGAACCAAGAGCTGAATTATAGGGAGAATAAATTGGAGAGAGTTTGAAGAACTAAAAAAAAATCCAGAACAAGATACAGAGCCTCTAGAGTTGAGGTTCACCTTCTAGCTTTGAAATGGGTTGAAAGTCAGTCAACGATTTCCTTTGGGTGTTTTGGTTATTAGAATTCAGTATCCCTTGTTCAAATTGCATTTATGGGGTTTTGCACTGTTGAGTTTACTGCTCCGTCAGACTTTTAGCTGTTGTTTTGCACTGTTGAGTTTACTGTTCCATCAACATTAAATCTGGACTGTGTGTTGCTGGTTCATTCTCTGCTCAAATCTAGCTGCTGATTCTCCTTGTTCACTCATTTCTACCATTTCAGGTACACTACTTTGAACTACATGATGTATACACTGAAGCTCTAATGAGATGGTCAAGGATCTGTCTGTTTGATTGCAGGCCATTTGTGTTTTGTTGATAGTGTTCTATTGTATGTCTGGTAGTATGTATAATTCAGTAGACTCGTTTTAATTTGAATAACAACATATGAACCCAGTAGTTGATTTGGTTAAGATGTTAGTCAAAGTTCAACCTGTGAACTGGTTTGGTAGTATTTATATTACTGGTAGCAATTTTTGATCCAGCTAGGGAATAATTGGCTGTCTGCATTTGAATAGAAGTCTTAGATATCACTGATATAGGCATTTGAATTGGTGTTGACAAATTAGTGTTGAATTTCACCTGAATTGAAATGATTCATCTAGACTAGTAGTTCATGACAGTTAATTAGTCTTCCAGTATGAATAACATCTTTCTCATTACGCTATATCGTGGATGTGGTTTGAGCTCGATATTGGCTTCATAGCCTATTAAATTGTGATTGTTCCTGCTGGGATTCAATCCCAGACTTTGGCATCACAGCTGCCTGAATTGCCCTCTACTTCCACTGGGCCGCCTGTTCTCATTTGGGCCTGGGTGTATTAATGAAGCTCAGGTTTGCTTTGATAAAACGATGACCACTTGTAGGCCTGATGACCGTGGCCCTGAAAATTTTAAGTTCACAATGTGCCCGTTTGCAATCTGGGCTCAAGGCCCATTTTCTCTTTACCTATTTCTGGTTGTTTGAATTTGGGTTTGAAATCCATAGCCTTAACTGATTAGGACTTTCCCTTCATTTTAGAGACAGAATAAAAATAAGAGTCGTAATTGCATTAGGTTTGTCTCCAAAAATAATAAATGAGACGATCCTCGCTAAACAAAACAAACAAATTGCGGGGCCCTCGATAAGTGCTCATTGTAAGAAATGCCTAGACTTCGGGATGTGTCGTTTAGCGAATTTCACGGCCTTCCCCAAATAATAACGCGACAGTCTCTTTAGGCACGCGATTTAAATAATTTTACCTTCCTAAATACGGGTGCACATTTATGTGACCCAAATCCAAATCTCAACGGAGTCGAAATGGATTGAAGGCCACGGGTACACTGGTGTGACGTGGTTCGAGATACATTTTCACGATATTGCGACTCTCTTAAAATAATAATAATAAAAGCGGTTCAAAGTTAAAAGCACATAGATTAAAACATGTACTAAAATCAAACAAATAAGCCAAATATGACAGTTGAGCAACCGTGCTAGAACCACGGAACCCGGGAATGCCTAACACCTTCTCCCGGGTTAACAGAATTCCTTACTCGGATTTCTGGTTCGCGGACTGTTAACAGAGTCATAACTTCCTCGGTTCGGGATTCAACCGGTGACTTGGGACACCATTAATCTCCCAAGTGGCGACTCTGAATTTTAATAATAAATTCCGTTCCGATTGTCCTTTAAGTGGAAAAACTCCTATACACCCTTTACAGGTGTAGGTAAAAAGGAGGTGTGACAGCTCTGGCGACTCTGCTGGGGAACTCAAACCCAGAACTTCGGTTCAGGGTTTAAGAATTCGAGCTGAGAATAATTGTTATGTTTGGCTTTATCTGATTTTCCTACATGTTTCCTGCTAAATGTGCTAAATGCTTTACTGCTTTGATATTATCTGAACTGTATATAAACTGTGCCGAAACCCTTCTCTTCTCACCTCCGGGGATGTGCTTACTGGTTGAGACTCCCTATTCTGTTAGTGTCATACCTTGAAATAAGAAAGAGGCCGGACAAGTTACTAATGCGGACGATCCCGCGGGTTCCCGGTACGTAGCCCCCTCCTCGACTCGAGTTGTCCGCTCGGGTACACAGTCTAGAACACATACCCAGGTTTTGAACCTAGAAGAACTTGACTTCATGCCGGATCCCTAGTAGGAACGCTTATCTACATCACGTGCATTTTGACTTAGGGGACTCAACATAGGGGTTGGGTCCGTCTAGGACAGGTGTACCCGGAGTAATGGACCATCCTGATGCATCCTACTTGTGCATTTATCTGTTTTGGACTCGGATGGTGATCGGCTTTGAATATCTGGAAAAATTGAAAAACAAAAAGGGGAAAAGAGAAAATAGCAGTATAGAGAGTTAATTACCTATATTAGAAAAACCAATGTCTAAGCAGTGCCGAAATGCTGCCGAATTTTTGAAAATAAAAAAAAAGAAGAAGAGTTCTTCTTTGTTTGCCAGTGGAAAAGAAAAACAAAAAAAAGAGTTTTATTTTCAAATTAGTTCATTTTATTTGCCACTAAAAAAGAAAATATAAAAAGAATCTTGCTTTCAGAAAAGTGAATTTGCGAACAAAAACCAAAAGAAAAAAAGAAAAAAAGTTTTATTTTCAAATTAGGGGGTGTTTTCAAAAATAGTTAGATTTATTTGCCCGAACTACGCTGGTTTGATTCTCACCGGATGTGAGATACGTAGGCAACCCTCATCGGGTCCAACCTCCCCTTTGCAAAAATAGCCAAAAATACCAAAATTCTAATTTTGTCACAAAATAAGTCGGGTGATGCCATTCTTGTTTAAAATAAGCCGAATGTCCCAAAAAAGGTGCCGGAAGGCTGTTTTTGCAAGGACAGCCACCCTGAGTCGGTTTCAACGGTTAGCAGGCACGGCCTTAAAATCTTCTCCCCGAAGTGCTGAAAGGCCGTAACTGCAAAACCGGCCGTTTGTTTTAAAATTGGAAATTTGAACAAAAATAGTGTCATTTGCTTTTCTGTTTTAGGTCAAATAAGTGGTTAAATCACCTTAATAAATGTGCAGGATGAGCACGACTCAAAATGAACCTCTTTCAATCATACATAAAATCCCTTTGGAGTTGCGTCTGTGGTGGAACGACTTAGGAAGAGACGGGCAAGTCGCAGTCAAGAAACATTTGAAAGGACTTACTGGTTTGCTAGATATTGTGCCTCGGGGAGATATTATCAGAGCATTGGTCACGTGTTGGGACCCAGCACATAACGTGTTCCATTTTTCGAACTTTGAGCTTACCCCGACATTAGAGGAAATAGCTGGCTTCATTGGGAAAGATGAGGTTCCGTTGAGGCACAAATACTTGATTGCCCCCAGAGTTGTAGCCGTGCACAAATTTTTAGACTCTTTGAAGATAGTCAGAACCGTCCACAACACAGATCTGGCAAACGGCTCTTGTACTCTGAGCTTCATATATCATCGATATGGCCATATCGGGGGATTCGAAAACCCGGAAAGTAAGATATGTAGCAAAGGAAACCGCCAGAAGTGGGAAGAGCATCGACGTTTCGCCTTTATGGTGGCTTTCCTCGGGCTTTTAATATTTCCAAGGAAGGATGGGAACATTGACATAAAAATAGCTGGGGTCGTCAGCACGTTAATTACTCAAGCCAAAAGTACTCTTGCACCTATGATATTGGCCGACATCTTCCGTGCTCTTACAGCTTNTTTCACGACGTTGCGAACTCTCTTAAAATAATAATAATAAAAGCGGTTCAAAGTTAAAAGCACATAGATTAAAACATGTACTAAAATCAAACAAATAAGCCAAATATGACAGTTGAGCGACCGTGCTAGAACCACGGAACCCGGGAATGCCTAACACCTTCTCCCGGGTTAACAGAATTCCTTACTCGGATTTCTGGTTCGCGTACTGTTAACAGAGTCATAACTTCCTCGGTTCGGGATTCAACCGGTGACTTGGGACACCATTAATCTCCCAAGTGGCGACTCTAAATTTTAATAATAAATCCCGTTCCGATTGTCCTTTAAGTGGAAGAACTCCTATACACCCTTTACGGGTGTAGGTAAAAAGGAGGTGTGACAGCTCTAGCGACTCTGCTGGGGAATAGAACCCAGAACTTTGGTTCAGGGTTCAGAATTCGAGCTTAGATATATTGTTGTATTTGGCTTTATCTGATTTTCCTACATGTTTCATACTAAATGTGCAAAATCTTGCTTTTTACCGCTTTGATATTATCTGGACTGTATATGAACTGTGCCGAAACCCTTCTCTTCTCACCCCACGGGGATGTGCTCACTGGTGGAGACTCCCTATTCTGTTAGTGTCATACCTTGAAATAAGAAAGAGGCCGGACAAGTTACTAAGCCGGACGATCCCGCAGGTCCCCGGTACGTAGCCCCCTCCTCGACTCGAGTTGTCCGCTCGGGTACACAGTCTAGAACACATACCCAGGTTTTGAACCTAGAATAACTTAACTTTATGCCGGATCCCTAGTAGGAATGCTTATTTGCATCACGTGCATTTTGACTTAGGGGACTCAACACAGGGGTTGGGTCCGTCTAGGACAGGTGTACCTGGAATAATGGACCATCCTGATGCATCCTACTTGTGCATTTATCTGTTTTGGACTCGCATGCTGACCGGCTTTGAATATCTGGGCAATATTGAAAAAACAAAAGAGAGAAAAAAAGAGAAAATAGCAGTGTGGAGAGTTAATTACTTATGCTAGAAAAACCAATGGCCAAGTAAGTGCCGAAATGCTGCCGGATTTTTGAGAAAATGAAAGAAAAAAAAAGAAAGAAAGAAAAGTAGTTTTGTTTTTAGTTTGTTTTATGGAATAGCAAAAGGAGTTTTATTTTCCAATTAGCTTAGTTTATTTGCCGCTAAAAGAAATTACAAAAAGAGTCTTGCTTTCAGAAAAGAAAAATAAAATAAAAAAAGGGGTTTTATTTTCAAATTAGGGGTGTTTTCAAAAACAGTTAGATTTATTCGACCGAACTACGCTGGTTTGATTCTCACCGGATGTGAGATACGTAGGCAATCCTCATCGGGTCCAACCACCCTTTTGCAAAAACAGCCAAAAATACCAAAATTTTAATTTTGTCACAAAATAAGTCGGGTGATGCCATTCTTGTTTAAAATAAGCCGAATGTCCCAAAAGGGCGCCGGAAGGCTGTTTTTGCAAGAACAGCCACCCTGAGTCAGTTTCAACGTTTAGCAGGCACAACCTTGAAATCTTCTCCCTGAAGTGCTGAAAGGCCGTAACTGCAAAACCGGCCGTTTGTTTTAAAATTGGAAATTTGAACAAAAATAGTGTTATTTGCTTTTCTTTTTAGGTCAAATAAGTTATTAAATCACCTTAATAAATGTGCAGGATGAGCACGACTCAAAATGAACCATTTTCAATCATGCATAAAATCCCTTTGGAGTTGCGTCTGTGGTGGAACGATTTGGGCAAAGAAGGGCAAGATGCGGTCAAGAAACATTTGAAAGGGCTTACCGGTTTGCTCGATATTGTGCCTCGGGGAGATATTATAAGGGCACTAGTTACATGTTGGGACCCAGCACATAATGTGTTCCATTTTTCGGATTTTGAGCTTACCCCGACATTGGAGGAAATAGCTGGCTACATTGGAAAGGATGAGGTTCCGTTGAGGCACAAATACTTGGTTGCTCCCAGAGTTGTAGCTGTACACAAATTTCTAGACTCCTTGAGGATAGTCAGGACTGTCCGTAACACAGACCTGGCAAATGATTTTTGTACTATAAGCTTCATATATCATCGCTATGGTCATATCGGGGGGTTCAACAACCCAGAAAGTAAGATATGTAGCAAAGGAAACCGCCAGAAGTGGGAGGAGCATCGATGTTTCGCCTTTATGGTGGCTTTCTTGGGGCTTTTAGTATTTCCGAGGAAGGATGGGAACATCGATATAAAAATAGCCGGGGTCGTCAGCACGTTAATTACCCAGGCCAAAAGTACACTTGCACCTATGATATTGGCGGACATCTTCCGAGCCCTTACAACCTGTAAGGCGGGGGAAGCTTTCTTCGAGGGGTGCAACATATTGCTACAAATGTGGATGATCGAGCATCTGTGCCATCGGCCTCAGTTTTTGAGTTACGGGTTTCCAGGAAAAACATGCATAGAAGAATTTTACACAAGGATTAAAGGAGTCAAATTGCCGGAAGGAGTCACGGGATGGACAACATATTTCCGGTCCCTCACTGCTAGCCAAATAGAGTGGACACTGGGATGGTTACCCGTTGATGAAATCATATATATGCCGGCAACCCGACCACATCTTCTTCATGAAGTGCTTAAAGGCCGTATCCGCAATACCGGTTGTTTGCTTAAATTGAAAATTTGAACAGAGATTGTGCCATTTTTCTCTTTTAGGTCAAAATAAGAGATTAAAATCACCTTAATAAATGTGCAGGATGAGCACGACTCAAAATGAATTATTTTCAATCATGCATAAAATCCCTTTGGAGTTACGTCTGTGGTGGAATGATTTAGGCGGAGAAGGGCAAGCTGCAGTCAAGAAACATTTGAAAGGGCTTACCGGTTGCTCGATATTGTGCCTCGTGGAGATATTATTAGAGCACTGGTTACATGTTGGGATCCAGCACATAATGTGTTCCATTTTTCGAACTTTGAGCTTACCCGACATTAGAGGAAATAGCTAACTACATTGGAAAGGATGAGGTTCCGTTGAGGCACAAATACTTGGTTGCCCCCAGAGTTGTAGCCGTGCACAGATTTCTAGACTCTTTGAAGATAAGCCGTCCATAACACAGATCTGGCAAATGGCTTTTGTACTCTGAGCTTCATATATCATCGATATGGCCATATCGGGGGGTTCAACAACCCAGAAAGTAAGATATGTAGCAAAGGAAACCGCCAAAAGTGGGAAGAGCATCGACGTTTCGCCTTTATGGTAGCTTTCCTGGGGCTTCTAGTATTTCCAAGGAAGGATGGGAACATTGACATAAGAATAGCTGGGGTCGTCAGCACATTAATTACTCAAGCCAAAAGTACACTGGCACCTATGATATTGGCCGACATCTTCCGTGCTCTTACAGCTTGCAAGGCCGGGGAAGCTTTCTACGAAGGGTGCAGTCTATTGTTACAAATGTGGATGATCGAGCATCTGTGTCATCGCCCTCAGTTTTTGAGCTACGGGTCTCCAGAAAAAACATGCATAGAAGAGTTTTACACGAGGATTAAAGGGGTTGAATTGCCAGAAGAAGTCACGGGTTGGACAACATATTTTTGGTCCCTCACTGCTAGCCAAATAGAGTGGACACTGGGATGGTTACCCGTTGATGAAATCGTATATATGCCGGCAGCCCGACCACATTTGCTTCTGATGGGGCTTAGAAGCATTCAGCCTTACGCACCGTATCGAGTGTTGAGGCAACTGGGGAGATGCCAGATAGTACCTAAGGATGATGATCTTAGTTTGCAAGTGGTTGAGATTGGCCCTGATGGCCAGTTTCCTGAAGCAATGGTCCGCCAGGTCTGGAGCGAATGTCAATATTTGACGGCAAACACTTGTGTTCGAGATCGAGCCAAAGGAGAAGTGTCGCCTGATTATCAGGCTTGGTATAGAAGGGACGTTGCGTTCGGAAGACCGGCCAAACGACCTCACATCCAGGAATTTGTTGAGTCAGCACGAGAACAGTGGGATTGGTTAACTAAAGAAAATGAGTATAGGGCCCGCATAGGAGCATTGGAAAAATAAGTCCAAAACCTCCGATTTGAAAACAGCTTGCAAGCCGCGGCTGATGAAGGTGAGAAAAACACTTGGCCAAAGAGAATGAAGCCTTGCGAGCCCAAATCCAGAAAATGAAGTTAGAGGCCGATAATCCTGTCAGAAGTGCCAAAGATGCAAAGCTTATAGCAAATCTAAGGCAAAAGGTGAACGACTACAGTTTTGATCGCAACAAGGCAGAAAAGGAATTAGCTGGGGTCCGTAAACAATTGGCTAAAAATACAAAAGAACGGGCCCGCATGGTTAAACAGTTAAAAGAAGAATATGACAATGAGGTCACAGGATTAAAGAAAAAGGTTATTGCCACAGAAAACCGTATGATCAAGCAGGCAAAAGAGTTCAAAGTCGAAAGAGAACATTGTTACATGGCATTGGTGCAGTTAGAAAGGGACTTGCAACAACTCCGGGAACAAAGCCAAGCGGATGAGCGAACTTTAGAGGCCAGGGCCCAACAGATAGGGCGGTTGCTTCAAGAGAAAGGAAGAATCCGAGAAAGAATCTTAACCGTTGCTCATGCCATTACTAGGAGATGTCAAATGTGCGAGAACATGACCCGTACCACCTTCCTGGCATCAGTGATGACATTTGTGAAGCAGATAATGGACGACCTAGACAGACTTCAAGGGGAACTTGCATATAGGCCCGCGGCGAGACCGAATGATGTCCCGCGGGCACCAGGAGCTTTAATGTACTCGTAATTGTCTTTGAGTCTGCACTCTTTCTTCTACTAAAAAAAAGGTTTGTCGTCCGAGTCTGTATTTCCTTTTTTGGGAATTAGGTCATTTGGGTTTGTATTTCTTTTTACCAGAGTCTGTATCTCTTTTTTTAAAAGTCAGTCAGTTGATTGAGTCTGTATTTTGTTTGAATTAGAATAGGGATGATGGAGTTTGTAGTTCTTAGAGTCTGTTAGTTGTTTTGAGTCTTTGTAATAAGCAAATTTGCTATCAATAAAATTGAAATTGCCAAAAATATCATGCTCTTACTTTGCATTTATTTTTCACGAACTACGCTTGGTCTGATTCACGCAGGGTCGTGATACGTAAGCAATCTCCATAGGATTCGACCGTTTCTAAATAATAAAAGGGAAAACCAGAAAAGAATGATACAAACAGGGGAAAAACCAAATGAAAGAGAACCAAAAGAGGGAGAGCAAAACAAAGTGAAAAGATAAGAGTGGGAACTAATTGGCAAGAAAAGAAATGAAAGCCGGGATGACGCATGTGAATGAATAGAGGCATAATAGAGACGTTTGACTGCTTAGGTACATCCACCCATCAATGTGCATCAAGATGGGTAAACAATAAATATGATAAGCTAGAAAAGTAAACAATAAATATGATAAGCTATTTGTGTAAAGTGACTCGAGATGGGTTGCATCAAGATGGACTGAATTCAACAAATATGCGGGTCAATAACTGTGTGACGACCCAAAGGGTCATCACCTATTTCCTCATCCATTCCATGCTTCCGAGGCCTTAAAACCTCATTTTTACTTACCTCGATTTGCGTGCGCAGTCCGGGCGCGTAGCCGGAAAGCTTTTATGTTAAAATATGTGAATTCCGTGAAAAATTTGAAGAATTTTGATATTAATATGATTATAGTTGACTTTGGTCAACGGACCCGGACCCGGACCCGAGATTGGACGGTCCCGGAAGGTCCGTAGAAAAATATGGGACTCGGGCATGTGCCCGGAATCGAATTTCGAGGTCTAGAGCCCGAGGAAAGAATTTTTCTGTGAAATTGTTTTTTCTGAAATTATTAAGGAAAATGGAAATGAAAATTGATTAAAAGACTATGGTATCGGTCTCGTATTTTGGTTCCGACACCCGGTATAAGTCTTAAATATGTGGTAAGCACTTTCTGTGAAGTTTGGTCGAAATCGGACGTCATTTGACGTGTTTCGGACCTAAATATCTAAAGTTTGAAGTTTATGAAGTTATAATGAAAAATCATGTGCTTTGATACCAACACATGGGGTCGTTTGTGCTGATGCTATATATGCACAGGTTTATTTGGTAGTCTGGTCTAGCCTCGTCACTACTTCGCCGGGGTTAGGCTAGGCACTTACCAACACATGGGGTCGTTTGTGCTGATGCTACACTCTATGCATCTTTTTGCACAGATCCAGGTGTTGGAGCGGCTTTTGAGTAACAGTAGCATTCTGGGAGCGAGCTTTCAGCCTATGGACATTTGAGGTAGCCTTGCTGACGTCCGCAGGCCCGGGGTCCCTTCTGTTTTATTCAGTTTGTTATCACTTGTGCCGAAGCAAACAGTATTGTACTTTGTTTAGACTTTTTATGTAGTATTCTGTAGACGTTCGTGAGTTAGTGACACCACTCTTGGGTAGAGGATTTTGTTAAACTTCCGCATTTCTTTCAGTTAATCATATTTGAGACTTCCGCTTATTTATTAAATACTGTATTGTTCCTAATATTGTCAAAGTTCGTTGAAAGAGGTAGTTGTTAATTGGCTTGCCTAGCTCTCATTAGTAGGCGCCATCACGGCTCCCGAGGGTGGGAAATTCGGGTCGTGACAAGTTGGTATCAGAGCAATAGGCTACATAGGTCTCACAACTCACGAACAAACTCGGTAGAGTCTGAGGGATCAGTACAGAGATGTCTGTATTTATCCCCCAGAGGCTACAGAGTTAGGAAAGTTTCACATTTGTTCTTTCTTGTCGTGCGGTTCTATTTCTCAAGTACCGATTGAATTTCTACTCTGTTCTTTCGCAGATGGCGAGAACACGTGCTTCCTCTTCTACCGCGCAGCAGCCCGAGCCCCGAGCGGCAGCTCCAGAGGTGGAGCCTCAGATTGGTTATGACGAGGAGGTCTCAGCTCCGGCGGGCCCAGCTCAGGTCCCAGAGGGGTTCATAGCCATCCCAGTTCTTCAGGAAGCGTTGGTCAGGTTGGTAGGCTTTGTGGAGGGCGTCATTCGAGCGGGTTTGCTTCCAGGAGTTCAGCCAACGGTGGCAGGTCAGCCGGGTACAGTGGCTCAGGCCGGGAGGGTTTGCCCGAGGTTGAGGGGTTCTCAGCCGCAGCAGACGAGGTCTTGCAATGCTTGTGGTGATTCGTGTGTCCTGAGAGACACGGTGCAGCGTGGAGGTGCCACGAAGGTGACCTTGGATGATGATGGTGTTTTGAGATTGCTGGGGCGAGTTTGTGTGCCTAATGTTGATGGGATTCGAGAGTTGATCTTAGCAGAGGCCCATAGTTCTCGGTATTATATTCACCCGGGCGTCGCGAAGATGTATCAGGACTTGCGGCAGCATTATTGGTGGCGTAGGATGAAGAAGGATATTGTTGCGTATGTGGCTCGGTGTCTGAACTGTCAGCAGGTCAAGTATGAGCATCAGAGACCCGGCGGCTTGTTTCAGAGGATTGAGCTCCCCGAGTGGAAGTGGGAGAGGATTACCATGGATTTCATTACTGGACTTCCGCTGACTCGGAAGAAGTTTGATGCTATTTGGGTCATTGTTGATAGGCTGACCAAGTCAGTGCATTTCATTCCAGTGGCAGTCTCCTATTCATCCGAGAGGTTAGCTGAGATTTATATCCGGGAGATTGTTCGCCTTCATGGAGTGCCGGTATCTATCATTTCGGATCGGGGTACGCAGTTTACCTCGCACTTCTGGAGAGCGGTTCAGCAGGAGTTAGGTACCCAGGTCCAGTTGAGCACAGCGTTCCATCCTCAGACGGACGGCCAGTCCGAGCGGACTATTCAGATTTTGGAGGATATGCTCCGGGCTTGTGTTATTGACTTTGTAGGTTCATGGGACCAGTTCTTGCCTTTAGCAGAGTTTGCCTACAATAACAGCTACCAGTCGAGCACCCAGATGGTTCCTTATGAGGCCTTATATGGTAGGCGGTGTCGGTCTCCGATTGGATGGTTCGAGCCGGGAGAGGCTCGGTTGATAGGTACAAATTTAGTTCAGGAGGCCTTGGAGAAGGTCAAGGTCATTCAGGACAGACTTCGTTCAGCTCAGTCTAGGCAAAAGAGCTATGCAGATCGTAAGGTTCGAGATGTAGCCTTCATGGTTGGTGAGCGGGTATTGCTCCGGGTGTCGCCTATGAAGGGCGTGAAGAGGTTCGGAAAGAAGGGCAAGCTTAGCCCTAGGTACATCCGTTTGAGATTCTTGATCGAGAAAAAGAGGAGAAGTGTTTTGTAGAGAAGGAAATATTTGCTTTCTAAGGCCAGGATACCTTTTGCATGCACCATCTGTGTTCAGTTAAATGATGAATAATGATTCCCATTTTAAAAAGATGATATGCACAATAGATGTCTTTCTGTTATGCTTTGTCAAAAATATTTGTTTGAATTTGAAGATCTGTAATTGGACATTATTTCTTCTGATATAGAGACTATTATAAAAACATAAAGCATAAGACAACTAGTTTTAAAAACATTAACAGAAAATAGGGTCAACATTAATCTTTTCCATTGTGCTTTTCTCTCCAAATCCGATTTAACACCTCCGAGGTGGGCCAGGTCTGTCACGATCCGGAGTTCCACCCTCGGAGGCCGTAATGGCGCCTTACTAATGAGAGCTAGGGCAAGCCAAGTTAACTAACTACCGTCTTTTACGAACTTTGACAATATTAGGAACAATGACAACATTTATATAAATATAGCGGAAGTCTCAAATATGGATGTAACTGAAAGAAATGCCGGAAGTTTAACAAAATCCTCTACCCCAAGACGGTGCACTAAGCTCACGAACGTCTAAGAATACTACATACAAAGTCTGAACAGAGTACATATACGTGTTTTGCTTCGGCACAGAAAGTGATAACAAATCTGAATAAAACAGAAGGGACCCTGCTGCGGTACGTACAGCAGGCTTACCTTCGAATGTCCTGGGCTGAAAGCTCCGCTCCCAGATATGCTATCTGCTATCCAAAAGCTTTGCTCCAACACTGGATCTGTGCAAAGATGCACAGAGTGTAGCAGTCAGTACAACGACCCATGTTGTGGTAAGTGCCTAGCCAACCCCGGCGAAGTTAGTGAAGATGGCTAGACCAGACTACCAAATAAAACTGTGCAGATATAATATATAGATATAGTATATATATATATAATATATATATATATATATATATATTTTTATATATAATATGCAAGTACAACAAAGATAATAGCGAAAAATAACAATTTTAAACTGGAGGGGAACAGTGCTTATGGGGTTAGCAGATAAACAGAATTATCAGGAATACAGGAAACTGACATATGAGTTACGTCTCGCACAGAATATAGGGAAGAACATTAACCATTTCACTTTTTCATTTCCTCTCGTTGCAGGCGTGAACCCGGTCCCATTTCATAATATCTCGTGGTCGGCCGTGCCCACACGATCCCAATGTATAATATCACGTGGTGAGCGTATCCACTCGATCACCATTTCATAATACTCGTGGTACCGTACACTCGATCCCAGATTTCATAATATACGTGGTAGGGCTACCACTCGATCCGATTTCATAATATCAGTGGTCGGCGTGCACATGATTCTCCATTTAATAAATATCTCGTGGTCGGCGTGCCAACATCAATCCATTTATTTCAAGCCCAGCAATACACATAATAATCCGGCAAAGGATGAAAGATGTTAAATAATACTATCCCGCAAGGGAAACAAGATAATATAATAAACTATCCCGGCAAAGGGGAATCCAAGCTTAAACCCAACTCATTCAAATCTCTACTATTAACACAATTAATCCCACATTAGTCTCACCAATTAGTGGCCTCAATGTTAAAGGATTTCACACCAATTCTTTCATAAATTTTAACAATTACCAATTCGACAGATTTAAGCAAATTTAGGACTCACGGTCATAGCTCGACACCAGTGGTATAGATAACTCGTCACATGCCCTATAAACCGTACTCGACAGTTAGCAATTAAACAACATGGAAACTCTACTCCTATTTCCTCAACTAAGGTTAGACCAAACACTTTACCTCGAATGCTCCAAACTCAACTCAATCTCTCAGTATAGCTTTTACCCCTCGAATTCGGCTTCCAACTCACGTCAAGAATAAATGATTTTGGGTGAAGTTTGCTCCTTGGAAAAAACGCTATGTTTTGGGTTTGAAAGAATGTTTAAAGTGATTGAAAATTCGACTAAGTATAAAAATTGTTGGGCTCGATTATGGGAATTTGCGAGCCTTGGTTCCGCATTTGCAACACGACAGGGCTGGGAATTGCGAATCTTGGGTTCGCTGCATTTGCTGAAAACTAGGCCTGGGCAACAGACTTCTGCATTTGCGAAGTATCAAAATCGCTTTGCGATCTGGGCCCTCTCGCATTTGCGAGCATGGGCGTCGCATTTGCGACCCCAGCCCATTTCCCCCTCTTCGCATTTGCGAAGGAATGATCGCATTTGCGATGGGCCCAGACTCCCTTCTTTCGCAATTTGCGATCGGAAGTTGCCGCATTTGCACTGTCGCAATTTGCGAGTACTTCTTCCAAATGCGAAGAAATACCAGAACTGGGGAATACCAGTTTTCAGAAAATGAAAGGAAATGCAATCCGATGCCTATCCAAAACTCACCGAGCCCTTCGGGCTCAAAACCAACATGTACACAACCTCGAAAACAATCCTACGGACTGCTCGTGCGATCAGAATCGCCAAAAATAGCATCATTTACATAGAATCAAGCCCTCAAACAGCACATGATTTTTCATTATAACTTCATAAGACTCAAACTTTTTAGATTTTAGGTCGCGAAACACGTCAAATGACGTCTCGATTTCGACCGAAACTTCACAAAAAAGTGCTTACGCATATTTAAGACTTGTACCGGGCGCCGGAACCAAAAATATCGAGCCCGATACAATAGTCTTTTAAATTCAATTTTCATTCCATTTTCCTTATAAATTTTAGAAAAACAATTTCCACAGAAAATTCTTTCCTCGGGCTCTAGACCTCGGAAATTCGATCTCCGGGCCAACATGCCCGAGTCCCATATTTCTACGGACCTTCCGGACCGTTTTACGAAAAATGTTGACAAAGTCAACTATAATCATATTAATATCAAAATTCTTCAAAATTTTTCACGAATTTCAACTATAATTTCACATAAAAAGCTTTCCGGCTAACGCGCCGGACTTGCGCACGCAAATCGAGGCAAGTAAATGATGAGGTTTTAAGGCTCGGATGCACGGAATGGATGAGGAATAGGTGATGACCCTTTGTGGTCGTCAACATCCTCCACCTCTAAAACAACACGTTCGTCCTCGAACGGACAATAAGAAAGAGTACTGAGTCAGGAAATAGAAATGTGGAACGGCTCCGCATATCAGACTCGGACTCCCAGGTCGATGCCTCAGGGGGCTGAACCTTGTTCGCACTGAACACTGAACAGAAGGAAAACTCCTAGGCTCAACTGACGAAACCTGCCGTCCTAGAATAGCTACCGGCTCCTCCTGCATAAGATAAATCCTTTCCAACGTGGAAAGTGCTGAAATCTAACATATGGGTAAGATCGTCGTGATACCTCCGAAGCATAGACAACATCTGATAAAATGGATGCACGGCTGATAAGCTAGGTGGCAATTTCAAGTCTATAAGCCACCTCTCCCA
>NW_017673762.1:0-11191 GCF_001879085.1 Nicotiana attenuata
GGAGAGTAGAATTTCAATGATTTGAGTATGTTCAGACCGTTTCCTTATTGGTGCGCGTTATTATGCAGTTGTGCTTCGGCCTGTATTGAGGTGTCATTATCATAGAGTGGTGTTTGGATTCGAGGTGATCGTTGGGTCCACATAATGAATTATGAACGATTTGATTTCAGCTTGTTGATAGGATATATCGAGGTTCGGCTCGAAATATGCTGTGGTATTAGTCAAAAAGGGAAGTTGGCTTCTATGAATGGTTGATCTGGAAATGGTTAACGGTTTATTGCGTGTTTCATTTACGTTGGCAGTATATGAAAGTGTTGGATGATAAGACCTTAGTTGATAAGAGGTTTTCTAGCCGGTATTTCGGGTGTTTTGGCCAACTGCTGTGATAGATGTATCGTTTCGAGTGTTTTGGGTTATGTAGTATATCATATGATTGCAACCTTGAGGTTCAGTATGGGTTAGTTACAGTCTGCGTTTGGGCTTAATTCTGAGTATTAGACGTGAGGTTCTGATCTTGTGTAATGGATTCGGAAAGTGCCAATGTAGTTTCTATGGTTTATGGACTAGTGGATTGTAAAATTTTAGCTATGTTTGTGTTATCTGGACCTATGCGAAGATTAGAGGTGACGTGGATCACCCCCGGGTATCATGTATTGGTAAGGTTATTCATCGAGTGTGTCTGGCTTTTAGAACACTTCCTGGTTATACGTTTCGAGGACGAAACGTTTGTTTAAGTTGGGAGAGGATGTGACGACCCGACCCTGTCGTCTCATTCGAGGAACCGCTCCGTTTCCCCCATTTTCCTGCTTCGTTATGCTTCATTTCAGTGTCTTGTCGTGAACGAAGTTGAATTGGGTTGATTTTTTGGAAGGAAATGAACATTTAATTAGTCTCTTTAAGGAAGCCTTGTTTTGGAAGAAGTCAACTCGGATATTGACCTATGAGTTAGAGGGCTCGGATGTGGATCGAAGATTCAGTTAGCTTTTGGGGGATGATTTGTGACTTAGTTAGTGATCAGAAGTGATTTTGGAAGGTCCGTGTTAGAATTAAGGCTTGAGATATGGCGACAGTTTGTCATTTTGGCGAATTTTCCGGTTGATCAGGTGAGATTTGATTGAGGGTCGGAATGGAATTCCGAGAGTTTTTGTAGCTTTCGTTGGTGATTTGGGATGTGTGTTGCCAAAATTTCAGGTTATTCGGAGGTGATCTGGTTGGGTTTTTTGATCAAATGCGTGGTTTCAAGGAAGTTTTAGACAGAACTTAGGCCTAGGAATCCCGATGTAATTTAGTGTTTTTTGAATGTTACTTTTTTGGTGCTTTGAGAGCTTGCAACTAAGTTTGAATGATCATATGTGACGTGTAGTATGTTCGTATGCGGGTTCCCGAGTGAGCCGGGTGAGTTTCGGATAGGTTTGGGCTGCGTTGTGCTCTTTTTCTTATGCTTCCGACATCGTTTCTTCAAGCATAAATGATATCAATATTGAACAAATGAGCTCCGATTGTATTATTTTGATTGAAAGCATTAGATCGTATCGTAATTTACGAGACCCGTAGCAAAAAAATCGTCGAATTTGGGACATCGTACTGACGATTTTATAGCCATTTTACCAAAGGTTGCCCAAGATTTTCAGGTTAAATGACGAAATTGCCCCTGACGGCGTATTAAAAAACCTTGCACTATTTGTTAAATCTTAAAACCTACATATTCTCCTTTCATTATAAGTCAAATTGAGTGATTCAAAAGCCTAAATTCATTAGAATTTCACAAGGAATCCATTGGAGCAGTAAAACGCGTGAACAGTATACCTATAATGAGCAGGTCAAGAGTTTTCTTTCCAATTTTTGAAACGGAAGAAGCTTCTGAGGCGATTTTTTAAGAGATAAAATCATAGTGGGTATCACAGAGGTAAGTGATTTGATTTTAAAACTCGTTTTACGGGTGATTATCAGACCCATAATCCCAGCCTTTAATTCATGAAAAAACAGTTAAAAAAATAGGATTTGGGGCCTGAGATTATGAGACCTTTAGGGGTCGATTTGAGGGGTCAAACGGAGCTCCAATTTTGGTGTTCTTGTATCATGTACGGAATCGGAGAAGATCGAAGAACACTTTCTGTAAAAAATTTCTGAGTTTCGAGAAAATGGCCCGGGCTCGGGTTTTGTCAATTTCGAATTGTTGATGTTTTTTCGATTATTTCGATTGGGTATTTGATCCTATAGCATAATGTGACGTATTCGTTGTGGTTTTGGTCAGATTCGACGCGCGAGGAGGTCGATTTGAGAGGCAAGGGCATAGCGAGCTAGGATTTTGGCCTGCTTGAGGTTAGTAATAGATGTAAATGCTGTGTTGAGGGTTTGAAACCCCGAATTTGCACATTGTAGTGCTATGTTGAGGTGACTTGCACGCCGGATAACGGGCGTGGGGTAGAGCACCGTCGGGGATCGTGACTTGGTACGTCCCGCTTAATAAAATTACTACCTAATTGATTGAAGCTTAGTGAGATCCTTATAAAAATGGATTAATTGTCATAATTTGGCCTCGTGCCAACTGATTGAATCCTTCAGGGATTGTTTTTACTGGTTTCTTACCATATTTTCAGATAATTGAATCAGTCCTAGTATTTAGTACTGTTTTGCAAACTCAGCCACTTTTTCTCAAAACTTGGAACTTAAATAATATTTCTAACGAAGTTTGGGCTGAATATTTCTATATTATTGTGCCCGAGGGGCTTATATGCTTCTGGACTGAGTATGGGATCGGGCTGCGCGCCGCAGCAGTATTATATTGATATTGATATGAGGCTTAGGGCCTAATGGATGCCACGAGATGGCTTCATATTGCGCTTGGGCCGTAAGGGGCCCCTCCCGGAGTCTGCACACCCCCAGTGAGCGCCGTCGACGATAAATAAATGGAGCGGGATGCACGCCGCAGCGGGTACTAGAGAGTACCGTACTATTTGTTGCATGTCTTAATTGATTGTCATTCATTTACTTATCTGTTGCAGCATCATTGTTTTCACTGGTTTATTGAGTTGACATTATCTGGATTAAACTGCAGTAATTATAGCTTACATTGTGCCTATCCAGGATTTCTTACTCTCAACCCTTATTTATGTTTATTACTCTCTGGGTTGGAAGTACTCACATTACCCCCTGCACCTTGTGTGCAGATCTAGGTGCACCCACTGAGGCTGAGTGAGGATTTCTCTGCCGAGCATCATATCTGGGAGCATCAAGGTAGCTGCATGACGTCCGCAGTCCTGATCTTCCCATCTAACCTATTTGTTTTATTTCCGCATTTCTTTAGATCAATATGTAGTAGGTTGACACCCGTGTATTAGAGGCTCAGACTTGTGACACCGGATTCTTCGGGCTGTGTAGTAGTATTTCTACTTGGGTTTTTCGCATGTTTTAATTATATTTCAGAGTTTCAGTATTATGACTTAGTAATTATTTGTGTTAATTGAATCATGAACTGTATAAAAAGGGTTAAGGTTGTTGAATTGTTCGGGCTTGCCCAGCAGTGTGTTGGGCGCCATCACGACCGGGGTTGGGCTCGTGACACAAGGGTTCCGGGATTTTTCACAATTCTAACATTCTTGAGCTCGATTTTGGATATTTTTGAGAGAATTTTGAAGGTGAATTTTGAGGTTAGTTCCTAGTGATCGTTTCTATTCAACAATTATGCTTCCCCGCTGATTTTCCCACCTAGTTGGTGTGTTTTTGAGGTGTAATTTGGGGGTTTGAGGCTTGGGAATTGGAGAGATGATTTTGGGGATTTGAATGGCCATTTGATGTCGGAATTTGATGAATTTGGTACGGGTAGACTCGTGACTGAATGGGCTTTCTAGTTTTGTGACTTTTGTCAGATTCCGAGACGTGGGCCCGATGGCCGGGTTTGAGTGGATTTCGGGATTTGTGTACAATTAAGTAATTTTTCTTGTGGAATTGGTTCCTCGGCCTATATTGATTGCATTGTAATGCTTTTGGATAGATTCGGGACGTTTGAAGGCCAGTTCGAGAGGCAAAGGCGTCGTGGAATAGGATTTTGGCTTGATTGAGGTAAGTAATGCTTCCAAACTTGGTTCTGAGGGTGCGAAACCCCGAACTATGTGTTATGTGATTAGTATTAAGGTGACGCACATGACAAGTGACGGGCGTGCGGGCGTGCACCGTGAGAATCGGGACTTGATTCATTCCATGGCGCCGTTTAGTGACTCTTTCTTACTGATATCCGTATTTTCATCATGTGATTAAGTAAATGAGCTGTAAATCATGATAGATATCATGTTAGGGCTTTACGTCGATACTGTTGGGACCCCTAGTGGTCGTTTCTTGCTGTCATCTCACTAGTTTCATTGATATTCTATACTTAGTCTTATTCATGCATTTTATATCATGTCTCAGTCTCAGTTGTTATTTATTGGCATATTATATCATTGTTCCGGGCTAGTTTTCATGGCATTGTGAGCCCGTGTGTGAGACTGGAGAGTGGTGACTGAGTGAGGCCGAGAGCCTGATTATGAGTGACAGTTATGGGATCGGGTTGCACGCCGCAGCGGTTATGTTGATGATTATGATAGCACTTGGGCTGTAGGAGCCCCTCCGGAGTCTGCACACCCCCAGTGAGCGCAGATGATATTATTGAGGAGTGGATTTTCCTGGACATGGATTTGTCGGAAGTATTGATATATGGAGATGGATTTCTCCACAGGGTTGGATTACCCTTTTCTTCGGTACCGAGTGACTTATAGTCAGCATTTAGTATGTTCCCGAATGGATTTCCCTGGGTCTGATGGCCATATGCGGTACCGAGTGGTTGAGTATGTATATATATATACCTGGAGATGGATTTCTCCTCAAGGTTGGATTACCCTTTTTCTTCGGTACTATTTGACTTGCAGTCAGTGTTGTATATGTTCCGGGATGGATTTCCTTGGGCCGGATGGTCATATGCAGTACCGAGTGGTTGAGCACTTGAGAGTGGGAGCACATGATGCATTTCATACATTCTGTGCATTGGCATGTCGAATTTAGCTGAGCTTTATATCTCACATTGTGCAGATCTGTATTTATTTTACCGTTTGAGCGGTATACTTGAATTGATAACACGCCTACTTTTCCTGCACAATTTATTTTTGTTACCTGTTGAGGTTAAGTTCGTCACTACCTATCAGTCCATAGTTTTGACTTGTTACTTACTGAATTGGTGTACTCACGTTACGCCCTGCACCTTGTGTGTAGATCCAGGTATCTCTGGCCATGGTAGCGGTTGTTGATTTACTCAGTAGCGGATCATCGGATATAGCGAGGTAGCTGCCTGGCGATCGTAGTCCTGCTTTTCTCCTTCTTTATCTTCCCTTTAGTGTATTTTGGTTATTCTCAGACTATGTTAGTCTTGCTAATTTCAGAACAGTTTGTAGTAGTTGCTCATGACTCAGTGACACCCCGATGTTTGGGGCTTTATTTTTCGCATTTCAAATTTCGAGTTCAACTCTTGTTTTCTTTATTAATTTTTGTTAAAAATGATGTCTTTTGGCATAGTTTTTAATGAATTATGGTAGTATTGTGGGAGTCGGCTGGCCTAGTTTTATTGATATGCGCCATCACGACAGGTTTGAGTTTAGGGTCGTGACAGTTTGGAGTTTATATCTCAATTTTGAGGGTGTTTTGGTGAAGATCAGACTTGATTTTGGCTGAATTTCAGATTGAAACTCGAAGAAGAAAAAGAAGACATGACATACAATAAACTTACGAAATTATAGTAAAGTTGTAGTAAAATTGTAGGTAAATTATATTCTGTTGTAGTTATATATATTTTTTATTTGAATGTTGTATGAAAGTTAAAAAATAGTTGTATAATGTATGAATCGTTGTATAACATTTGTATTTAAGTAATCAATACTATCGTTTTACATAAAGTTATTGATATGTATCAAAATTGTATTAAGAGAGTAAGTTTTGATTGGAATTTTGAAGAGGAAGAAGCATACACCACACACAAAATATATATAAATCAGATACAAAATAGACAAAAGATATATTGTATAAAAATTGTATTTAAGTTGTATGATATTGTAGTTGTATTTAACTGGGTAGAAATAATATATGAAAGTTGTAGATAAGTTGTAAATTAGTGTATACTATATAGTTAGTTGTAATTCAATATTACAAAATCAAATGCAATTTGACTAATTCAATATTACATTCCAAGTCGCAATTGACTATAACTTCATTGAGGGTAAAATTTGATTATGTAATTTGACCAAATAACTTGGACTATAATTGTCAAAAATGTCGATAAGTTCAAAATGTCTCTGTGCCAATTCTCAGTACTTGTACTGAGTATGTCTAAGTAATAAGGAGTCCTAATTTCAAGTTGGTTACATGATAGACCTGCAGGCTGATGATGGGCTATAATTGCATATTTTAGTCGATTATTACACTCTAATTTACTGCACTTTAGTTGAGTTTGCGCTTTAATCGCTAGTGTTTTGCACTAATTGTGTGTTTTATGCCTTGTAGGTGTGATTCCGAGCTATATAGATGTTATGGAATGAATTTAAGTGATTGAAGCTTTGAATTCTGAGTAAAAGCTCAAGGAATTAAGCCAGGATCGTGTTCGGGGGTCAAATTTGATAGTTTAGAACAAACGAAGACTCGAGTAGGCATATTGCGCATTATCCAGTAAAATGCACATAACTTTTTGCTCAGAACTCCATTTGAGCTCCACAATATATGGTTGGAAAGTTAACTCAAAGGGCTACAACTTTTACGCTTTACGTTTTTCAAAATTCCAAACGGAACAGGGTGAAAAACGCGGTCGAAACCGCGATCTCGGAACTGACCGCGGCAGAAAATCAGAGAGCTTGTCTGGCCGCGGTCCTACCGCGTTTTGGCCGCGGTCGTGCCGCTCCAGGCGTCAAAAAGAAGTCCTATTTCATCCGGGACAAGGTTATTTCATCCCTACACTATTCCAACTTGTATAAAAGGGGTCCTAAACCTATTTTGAAGAGGGGGACACACTTTTGACATAATTTAGACCTAAGGAGGCTAAGGAGACCGGAGATTCGACCTAAGGAGTCAAGAACACAATAGGAGCAAGACGCGGAATTCTTCAACGAGTTTTTCCTTCTTCTTCCTATTTTTTCATTGTTGGTTATGATTTTTAGTATTGTAATTTTACATATTATTATGAATAGCTAATTTGTTTTCTAGGATTTTGATGGAACCTTTTGGGGATGAATTGGTTGTTATATTAATATAGTTTTGAGTTAGTTGTTAATCTCTATTTGTTCAACTACATTTTGATTTTGGTTAATTGAAAGGATCCTCAATTAGCCGTTCCTATTTATTATGTATCTGCTTGAGAGAGAGTGCATATTTAGATAGTTGTTTGAACAACATTACTCCCGGAGTATAGGCGAGAGTCATAACCGAGGGTTTAGAGGTTGGATTAGAGATAACGATACCTCGGGTGCGATCTAAGTGAACTCTAATGTGAATCTAGCTTGCGTAGCTTGAGAGAATGCGTCTAGTAAATTATCATAATTGCTTGAGAGAGATTTATGATAGCTGGAGAGTTCATGATTGATAGAGGCAACTAAGTCAAGCTATAAGAAGCATACAACTAATGAAATCAACAATTGGGGAAATCATAACTCTAGACCTCCTTAATCTTGACTCAAATCCTTATCCTTGTTAATTGATAGTTTTACGACTTTCTAGATTTGTTAGTTAATTAGATAAAAATAAATATTATAATCTTTATAATTAGAAAATTGTTTGGACTTGCCTTCTTTGCATATTGAACAATTACAGCGAAACCTTAGTTCTCTGTGGGATTCGACTCCGGACTTTTAGACCGGATTATATTTGCAGCGACCGCTTATCCTTTTTAGGACTAGAGTTGGGCATGATCAAATTTTGGGCGCCGTTGCCGGGGAACTAACGGTGTAGTTGTAGCTGTATATATTGCTAGGGTTCAAGTTTGAACTTTTAGTTTATTTTATTTTTTTAATATTTTTTTTATAACTGTTGATTTGAGAAACATGACATCTTGTTTTTATGGGAATTTAGGTGTAGATAATTCTACTATTGATCTCCATACATATTGTAAAGGAAACCACCCGTGGCAAAAATTTTAAAACGTTCCTGAGAGCGAGTTATGTGCACCAACTCAATCATATTTGTGGAATGTGTGTGATGTGTGTGGTGGTAAAAATGGTCACCTTCATGGTTGTGCTTATATTTCTTATTTTCCCCCAACCCCTTACTATGATGGTTCTACCTTTTCTTGTGAAGTTAATAGGAACAAAGAACCTGGGAATGCGGACCTGAAGGAGATCAAGGATATGCTAAAGTGTCTTCTGGAACAAAACAATGAGAAACAATTGCACATAGAAAGGCAAGAGGCAACTATTCGCAAGTTGGAGGCTCAATTGAGTCAAGTGGTTGGAGCTTTTAATGCTCAACAAGCCAATATTGAGGATAGCAGCCAAGAAGAGTATGAATTTGAGGTGTTAATTGGGGAGGTCAGAGTAGAACATCAACAACCTAGCCAACTACAATTTGAGGATGTCAATGTTGAAGAAGTGAGACTAGAGCCAACCAAGGACTTTGAGGATATAAATTTTGTTGACTCTAGTATCATTGATGTTGAGGATGTAGAAAGTCCTGAAGTTCATGTGTTTGAGTGCATTGGTCCACACTCCAAGCATTTTTCCACATTATGTTTGGATGATGATATGGAAATAGAGTCATCTGAACCAATCGAAGAGTCAAGGAATGAGGAACAAAGTGCATATATTCTGGAATTCTTCTTACCAGAAAGTCAGGATTACATACCTCTTACAAAGGCCAAGGAGTGCAGAATACTACATTATTTCTTTGGGCTAGTTAGATTCGTTCCACCGCCCCATGACCATAATCATAAGCTTGAATCAAAATTGGGGGTTCAATTTATAAGCTCGAGGTGGAGGCAAAAAGTGATTCGCGTCGTGCCGCGACGTTAAATCAAGCGCTTGTTGGGAGGCAACCCAGCTTTATTGCTTTCTTTTATTTTTTTTATTTTTTTTAATTGTATTATTTTTGTAGTGTCAATTTTTTTTATTTTTTTTAGGAGCATGGAAAGCAAAGGTATTGGAAGGATGCAACAGCAAATCAAATAGTTGGAACTAAGTGTGAGGTACCCGCACGAAGGACCAAGCCTGGGAGAAGTCTGAGTACCCCATGAACTGCTAGTGCTTCGGCCTTTGGCCTACCAGGGAGTTTCTCTTACCCTCTTATTGTTATGCTGTGCATTAGGGACAATGCACAATTTTAAGTGCGGGGTGATGAGATTGTGTGGGTGACTTTTCATGCTACTTTAGTTGTATTAGTTTAATTAAATAGTATTTTTTTTTAAAAGATTGGACTTTCCCGACGATGGATCTATTAGACAATTTTCTTGAGGGATTTAAGTCTAAAGAAAAAAAAAAGATTTTCTTTGTAGGTAGTGTAATAATTTCCCCTTGGTTTTTCTTTGTGCCACGGTTCTTTCCAAGGGTCTTATTTGAAGCGGGTGTAGTTAGTTTGGGAGTAGGAGCCATTGTATTGTGTTTTGAATTGAAGCAATATCTCTTGACTTGGTTATGACTTGAGAATAGTGAGTACTTTGGCTGTGACGCTTAGGCTCAGTTTTTGACTCTTGTATAAGTACCTTAAATTGTATGATCTTAACTTTGCTTAATTGTTGACTAGAGTGTCTTGATGAAACCAATCCTGAGTGAGTTATATGCCATGTGTGTGTAAGGATTTGTTATATTCTGTTCATTGCATTTGATGCCTAGAACTTGCCCCGTGTGTTTTCAAAGCGAAATAGTAGTTTATTCAGTCTAGGAAGTGATATAGGCATTTCTTTGTTGAGCCAGATATGTATATTTTACCCGCCTAATTATTATGTATCGTAGTTAACCCCTTTGAGCCTGTAATCCTGTTTCTTTGGCAACAACATTACAAGCCTTACCCATTAGTTTGAATTAAACATCTATTTGAACCATATGAGCACTGGAATGGTTTATGAACTTTGTAAAGGTTAAAGTGTGGGGTGGTTGGTTTGGCTTTTGAGTGGAACTAATTAAATAAGGAGAAAGGTGCACTGTTTTGAAAAAGTAAGAGCCACTTGAATTGAAAAAAAAAAAGAAAAAAATAGTTCGATTGCTGTGAAAAAAAAAAGTATTTCTTTAATAAGTGGGGACTCTTGCTGTAATTGTGCTTAAAGAAGTATGGGGTAATATACATTGATGTGAAGGTGGAGTTTGGTTTAACATAAGTATGGGGTTTGAATGTTAAAGTATATGTATTAAAGTGCTTAGGGAGGTGTAGTCACTCTTATATCTAAATATATCCTACCCGTCCCGTAGCCTACATTACTACCAAATAAAGTCCAAATTGATCCAAGATTAAATGAGCTCGATTAGTGTAGTAGTACACTACGGGCAAGCATATGGTGCATCTTTTGTGGCATATGAATGTTATTTCTGAGAGTGAGTGAATTCGTTCTATCTTGAGTTCCTAAGTGTTCTTAAATTTTATTGTGTGGAACTACTCTCTTTTGTTGTGTGAGGGCACTTGACTCATGAAGGAAAGGTAATGTCAGTGACCTCTATGTTAGAGTAAGTGGGTGAGTTGTGAATAATGCGTGGTACTTATGAGTCAAATTTTGAGGTGAAGATGTTATGATTTTGTGCTTAGTCTATTTTAAATACTCTTCGTGTGATGAGTTAGGAGAATTATTTAAAAAGGTCGTGTCTATAAAAAAAGTGTAGTTTGATTGCTCGAGGACGAGCAAGAGTTTAAGTGTGGGGTGTTGATAAATGATGAAAAGTGCATATTTTTGAGTATATTTGCATATTAATTCTTGTGTGTCGCGGGAGATTACATGATTTTCAAAGTGAAATATATTCATTATGTGTTTCTTATGTGTAGGAACGAGTTTGGATGATAAATGATCAAAAGATGACAATTCGACACAAAAAGAAGAAACTAAAGGAGTGGGAGCTCGTCTACTCTCGTGCGTGGCACGAAGTCGGACGCGAAAAAGGAGAAAAGTTAAGGCACAAAACAGCGAAGCGAAGCAAAGGCACGGAGCGCTTCACGAAATGGAAGAATTTCAAAAGCTGGATCCGCGTCAAAGTCCGCCTCTAGACGC